>NC_142946.1:1052255-1062255 GCF_046866305.1 Octopus bimaculoides
TTATTATTATTGTCATCATTATTATTGTTATTATTATTATTATTGTGTATTTCTTTGTCTTTCCTCTCAGGATCCCTTTTGGCTTTATGTATTGATGGATGGATTCTATTATTTCCCATTTGTCTCTTTGAAGGATTATAACATCAATATTCCCTCCCTCCTTCTCTCTGCCTTGTTATACCTCTCCCTCCCTCCCTCTGCCTCTCTCTGCATTCCTATCTTTCCTCTCTCCCGTCTCTTTCACACTCTCTTTCATTGTTGTTATTGTTGTCATGGAGGTAACACTTTAAAACAGTAAGCCAGTCTCTTTTATATTTCCCGAAACACAAATAATAATAATAACAACAACAACAACAACAACAACAACTGCAATAATAATTATAATCGTGATGATGATGATGACGATGATGATGATCCTTATGCAGCTATAAAGAAGCTGGAGAAGAGGCAGGAGAACTGGAAGCAGAAGCAGGAATGAGTAAAAGGAAGAGGCGAGGAAATAGAAGGAGGAGAGCAAGCTATAAATTGTCATGAACACATGCAACGTTTTGTATGTATATACATAACGGCACACACCTACATATACATATATATTCGTATATATGTGTATAGATGTGTGTGTGTGTATATATATGAATATATATATATACATACGTATGTATGTATGTATGCATGTATGCACATATGTACGAGAGTGGTTGTGTAGGTGTATGCTTAAATTACACGAGCCAGGTAAATAGGCAGTCTCTTTGGAAATGATTGATAGGTAAATTACTTTTAAATTGGGTAAAACCACTCGGATATAGAATGGAGTTTTGTAATAATATTTTATTTTCTCTATTGAAAAATCCTTTAAAATCTTTAAGTTTCAGAATGCACAGGTAGTAAAATAGAATTTGTGGAAGAATATGAAGTAAAAAGAAACAGAAAACTATTAAAATATTAGATTTAAATAATATATCTCAGTTTTTACCACTCTATAATTTATTATCACAATTCGAAATAATAATAATTTGAGAAAATCGCTTTCAGAATATTGAAAATTGATGCACTTTCATTCAATATTAATGTAGTTATATTGTGGAATCTCGCAATATATATCTCCGAAGAACAGGAAATCTATTTAACAAATTTGGGGAGCAGCTTTTTTGTAATTTCATTTGTCACTGCAGTGCTTTGAGTCTTTTCATGATTTTGTCTCCTGATTGAAGGCAGTTTTTATATGCATTTCTATCGTTAACCGTACTGCGAGTTAATAACTTCCTAGAATTATTTAATCATCATGATATGGATTTTTAGGTTTTTCACAAGTATTAAATATATATAGCTGCGTGTATATAACCCAGATGAATGACACGTATATGGCATTTTAAAATATACGAAACGGGTTTTTAGATGATGTATCAAATAGATTGTAGTGGAAGCTGATTGTATATGTTTCAAAGACTGCACTGTTTCCATAGCAATGATTATTATCGCAGGTGAACAGACTTCTCTTCTGACGTATATTGCATTTTTTGGTAGTGGTGGGGAAGATATTTTCATTTAGAACAGATGTATAAAAAGTTTACGTTCTAATTTCATCATATTTTCTAGATTTTATTATATGTGTATCAGACTCTGTAAAATGTGTCAGGACAGAATCTACTGTTTATCCTGATTAAGGATATGAGATAGTCAGGAAAAATGTTAAATATGAAGTACAGACGTATATTTCAATCGTTTTTTCAAATGAACTATGAGGATCTGATTAGACACAGGTGGGAAAATGGTAAAGCAAATTGAAATAAGTATGTTGTATGCAATATGTCCTTATTTATTTATATCCGTTCGTTGTGCTCGTATCAATACGTGGATATGCTCCTCTATGGAAGCGCACTTAGCATTGCAAACTGGCACTTACCATTGACCGGTTTTTCCTTAACCGCATTTTCTCTACCACACTTAAGTGACATACAGTACTGTTCTTTCATCCGTTGAAGAACTAGCATCCGAAACGCCAAACCATCTTCCCTCAATCGTTGAGCGTTAAACTAAAACAATATTTGTTAATATTTTCTTTCCTGAAATATCTTTTTTATTTTGATTTCTTTTATTGAACTCACAATGTATATATGCGCATGTGTGTATGAGTTTGCGCCATTTTGTATGAAAAATGTAAGCATGGAATATATTACGTATAATATCTTTCTTGTGATCCTCAGTTATTCTAAGGAAATATTACCATTATATTCTAACATGAATGCTGCATGAACAATCGCATTCAAAATTCTTGTATATTTGGATTTCTTTTTTCATAGTTACTTATGTACTATATGCACGCTTGCTGATACACTGCCCACACGTATATTCGTATACATACATACATATATATACATAAGTGTGTGTAACTATCTGTATGTATAAATATATATATATATATATATATATTTATATATGAATAAATATGTATATATATATATATATATATATATATATATATATATATATATATATATATATATATATATATATATATATATATATATATGTGTGTGTGTGTGTGTGTATATATGTATGTATATATGCACGCATTTGTATATATGAATATATGCACGCGTTTGCATGTATATAAATACGCATACACAATGTGCTTTTCTTTCTCTGCATATTATCGATTAATATTTTCATTCGTTGAAGCATTTTTGGAAGTTAAAAAGTAAAATTTGTATATCTTTGTGTAAATATATTTTATTACACTTTCCTCCCCAAATTCTCCAATATTTTTGGAAGTAAGATCCTGGCTTTATCTAAGTAAAAATGATATACATAAGCAATAGTGTAAAGATCTACGTTTTGAGCTATTGAGAACACTACGTTTGTAAGAATACAATATATGCATGATATATATGTGTGTGAGTATGTATATACATATACATATATATATATATATATATATATATATATATATATATATATATATATATATATATATATATAAGTGTGCCTGTGTCTGCTTGTATGAGAATTTATAATTCTATATACGTGTAACGCATATAAATTACTGTATTTACACATACATATATAAGTATGTGTGTGCGTCACTACATACGCGTCAGTGGATGTTTTTATCAATACACACTGATTCACATTGTTGTCATTATATTGTGGAATAAACATTATTATATGCAGTTCTGACTCTACAGTCACATGAAGTAGAAATAAAATCTGCCTGTAGATTTTAGGGCAGTTTATACTCAGTCATGTGGACGTTTATATAGCGACAGAAATTACTAACCTACATTGACGTAAATTCCCGAAACCAACCATTGTGACTAAACCTTTCTCTTATTATATTGTATATCCATTAATATTTCGCAAGTACAACGACACGTACAAGAAAGCGCATATCTACCACGGCATGAGCATGCATGATCAGCCACACAGATGCACACGTATGTATGTTTGTGTATCATTCATTAAAACATATATATATTATATCTAGAAATGTGAATTGTATTTAAACGCGGATATATATGAATATACCCACGTACACATGTCCTTGGATATATTTAAGGAAAATGTATAGATATATACGTATATATATATATATATATATATGAATGTATTTAGATGTAAATATATATATATATGCATATATACATATATATAAAAATTGAGATAATTTATATTTAATCTCTGAGCGAGAGATAAACAGTAACAGTACACAATCGTAAAATTTATTTGCCAACTAAATGTTGCGGTCCTATAGAAGATGGTGCAACTTTTATTTTTATTCCCAGCTAGCTCCATCTGGTCAATGACACAACCTGTGTTCGATTAATATTTGCGATACACTCTAGCTAGTGTTAACACATACTGAAGAAATGTGTAACCACCCAGAAACTCGTGTCTGTTTGTATCACGTAAGATATCTATGGTGTATATTTACATACCTATATACTGTCTATCTATATGTACATTTTGTACATATTATACACTAAATGATAAGTGTTCACAGATGTTTATAGATTCATGCGTCTATATTCTTGAATACGCACTTCCCGCTTTTTGTTTCTCGTGCATATACACTTCGATATTGTTTACCTGAGAACTGGAGAGATTTTTCTTGCTGCTTCTAAAAAGAAAAGCTAGTTCAAGTTTAGACATACAAATATGTACGTACGTACATATGTACATATGTACATATGCATGTATGTATGGATGTACGTATGTATGCATATATGTATCTATGTATTCAGGAAAATAATCTTTATATATGCACTTATTTAATAAAAAAAACGAAGAACAAATAACAAGATACTATTTTCGAATAAACTTTTGATGTTATTTTCTATAATCGCAGTATTTCGACTTGTTAAAATACCAGAGAAAAATCAGCGTCATTCTGAAACATATATGAAAAGCAAAAGTTATAAACTTCTCTAATTCATGCGACTACTGTTGTACTCCTGTTTTTATAAATCCTTCTCTTATAAAATCCTTTTTTAGGAATGTTTATTGTATACTTATTAAAATATACAGTTGCACCAAGAGTATACTTGAAGTTATGAGCAAAAGAAATGCATAGTGATATCATTAAATGAATATAGTTGGGAACCTTCCATAATAATATTAATTTATTTCTTATATGTAGAAGAAAGTATATAGCTTGAGATTTTGTGGAAATGATGTTCGAAAAAGCTTACATACAGGAATCTAAACCGTTGCCTCACATTGCTGAACAGGATGTTTGCTGATAGAAAAGGATAATTTTTAAAGATTCAAAACATAAGTAAATGAAATAAGGCATTTCTGCAATTCTTCTTGTATTTTGTATTCGACAATTTATTCATTTCGACTCAGAAAATTGAGCTTCACCACAAATGATTGTTTGTAACAAGAGGTAAGATACATGAAAGAATCGTCTTGATTACACCTCATGGCTCAAAGCAAATTTTCTATATTTTTGAAAAACGGATCTGTATTAAATATATTCTGACTTCTATATCTTTATGACGACTGTAGCCAATGGTCTCGTTTAAAACGTTGTGACCCAAACCCTGAATGTGAAGACATGAGAATTTTCCAGGGTTCCGACTATATGAGGAAAAAGAACTGGAGATAATGGGCTTGTGCAAAGGCAAGGGCGTTTAGCACCTTATTGCAACGAAGCGAGAGAGAGGGAGAGAGGGAGAGAGAGTGTCTGTGGGTCAGAAGAGTGTCTGTGATAGAAGGAGACCATTAAAGTAGCTATGGAAAAGGTAGAGCGGAATCAAGACAAATGGGAGAGAGAATATGGTGTTGCACATCAGTGATTGAGTTCTTCCTAATCAAAGGTTTCTTTTGTTGGTTCGGTTCAGGATATCTGCATATTTATCCGAAGCACCGTCTCCCATATAGGAACAATACTTCATTCCTTCCGATTGCCAATAACTCTAGATTTTGTTGTCACTTTCATCCCTTTGCTTAAATCATTAGATTGTGATTCAATTAATAACTGGAAGTTGTTTCTAGCATTTTAAACTACAACTTACGATTTGAAGAGTTCCAGAGAAATATCAATGGAAATTTTAAAAACTGTGGAAGACTTAATTTATAACCAGCCAAAATTTTATAAAATTTTATAAATTCTTTAAATCCATAGGGTCCCCAAACATTGTCAGAATGATGTCATACCTTCTGCATAATATTATCAAACTCTTCTCGTTATCTATAAATATTGGTCCTAAAATGATCAAAATAAAAGGCTTCCATTATGTATTAAAGTTATAAAACAAAACATTATGAAACGAAACAAGAACTTAGAGATATATAAAAAAAATTGTTTTTACAGTGAGTATGGCCTTCTGTGGAAGATTTAGTACCTTTTTCTAACCTCATATATCCTCGAGTAACACAGGAAAATCAATTCCAACACCACTGTGAACCAAAAAAAAAAAAAAAAAATCTCATTGCAAGACATTTTCCATGGTTTCCTTCCTTCATTTACTTTTTAGAGTTCGCTTCGATGGAATAACATTATTCTTATATTTTCTTATTCTTCATTACTATTTTTTCTCATATACCTTACATTCACATCTACATTCACATCATTTTCTTTTCTTGATATTTTAGTAATATTGTCTTACTAATTTTTTTCTTATTTTTCGCCAAAGACGTATCAATTTTTTTTTTTCGCTATTTTCGTATTTTTCATTGTAATTCCTCAAGACAGAACAGGCTACTTCTTACTTGTGTATTCCTTCGTTTCTCTCGGAATCCAATGTGAAAATGGAAAAAAAAATATTAAAGTTCATGATAATAAAAAGCATGATGATGTTGATGATGATGGTTAGTTTGATGATGATGGTTATTTTGATTATGATGATGATGTTAGTAGCAGTGGTGTTGATGATGTTAAATAACAATAGTAACAACAGCAATGATAATAACAATAATAATAATAATAATGATGATGATAATAATAATGATACTAATAATAGCAATAATAATAATAACGATGCTAATAATAATAATAATGATACTAATAATAACAACAACAATAATAATAATAATACAGCTAATCAATCACAAGATCGATTGTGTCTGTAAATATGTAATAGAATCGATAAGCATAAGTACGCACCACTTAGATTTATGCACTTACCATTGATTGGATAAAGAACAGAATCTCATATACATACATGCAAATATATATATTTGTGTGTGTGTGTGTGTGTGTGTGTATGTGTGTGTGTGTGTGTGTGTGAATGTATTGTGAAAAAGGGAGAGGGGGAGAGAAGCATTCTAACAGAGAAAGGTAAATAACGCTTAATCTAAATTTTAAAAAAAGGAAAAACGAAGGGGAAAAACAAATTAGAAACAGAAATATTGAATGTCTGTTAGAATCTATAAGTTATTTCGGAAGAAAAAAAACTGTACACAAAATAACTCTCACAATAATAATAATAATAATAATAATAATAATAATAATAATAATAATAATAATAATAATAATAATAATAATAATAATAATAATAATAATAATATTAATAATAATAATAATAATAATAATAATAATAATAATAATAATAATAATGATGATGATGATGAAGATTGTGGTGGTGGTGGTAGCTGTAGTGGTGGTATTAATAGTAGTAACTACATTAAGAGGAGTAGAACATACCTTCACACACTCACGCACGCACGTACAGATACACATATATATATATTGCATGTGTGTGTATATCTGTGTGCATTTGCATGCATATGCGTATGTGTGTGTATTAAATTTGTTTCAAGCTTGTTAAGGTCGGTACAATAAGTTGTTTCCTTACACAGTTTGACTTTTTGCAACAATCTAATATTTTCTATCGTGTTTGTGTTCGTGCTTCTTGTTCGACTTTCTTTACAGTTAATAATGTCTGCGTTGATTTCATCCTTTTCTTTAGACGGACAAATTCAAATATATTCGGAATGTATTTGAGTTTGGTGTGTAATACTGGTGTAAGTTTTAATAAGTTTATACTCAAGTTCAATGCAGAATTTTGCCTCGTAAAATGAGATTCATTTGCTGGGAATATAAACCAAATCTCTCTGTCTCATAAACATGGATGTACCTCTTCATCATGTTAACCCTGCTGTGAGAAACGAGTGGATAGCTGGCTGCAGAGCGTTTGACCAAAGGTCATCGGGTATTCAGGATTAAGTAGCAAAGTCGTCATCCTTGATAACATCGTCGTCGTCGTCATTATCACCCTCGTCCCCTTTGACCCCAGACTACCTCCAAATTTAAAAACATTAACAACATCAATATCCTATCACCATGTGTGCTAACACAATAGCCATTACCGTCACCTAAACGACCAATGGCAGCACACGTACACGTACACATACACAGACGCGCAAACACACGCACGCACACAAACAAACAAACACACGCATATAAAAATGAATGCAGCTAAACAAGATATAAAACCAAAAAGGAAACTTTCAAATTTCCCTAATAGTGACTTGGCGTGCGAGGTACTCCTACATTGCTAAAAACAAGTGTTAAATACACTTATAGCCGCAAAAAGTCACATGTCTATGCACTGACAGGGGAGATAACCACTCGACAGCGAGCGAGGTCATTATAGTTGCTAGTTATGCCTATCTCACCGATAGTGACGATTTCATTGCTGATGGTTAGGCTAAATCCCAGCTATCAGTAGATAGTATTTACCACAAGATTCAGCAAAATTGTAATGCGGCTACACACAATATCAAAGCAAGAAGGAAAAGTTCAATTGTTTCCGTCCCCCAAATCCTCTCACAAGACCTTAGTCGGCCCGGTACTATAGTGCAAGACACCTGGCCATGTGTCATGCAGTGGGACTGAACCCGAAGTCATGTAGTTGGGAAGCAAGCTTCTTACCACACAGCCACTTCTGCGCCTTTATATACGAATGTGTGTGTAAATGCAATTATGTATTTGTGTATGTATGTAAGTGCTCCCATCCCATGTCTAATTTCGATTTAGAATATGATTTGACATATATTAAGTAGTAATATCTAGTAGATCACCTAACCACACACCATCTCCTTCCGAATCGCCTTCCCCGGTTGACTCGGGCAGAAATGGTAGACAGATTGTAAATGCGATTTTCACAGTTAGACCTATGTGCAATTTAATAATTGTATTTCTAAAACAGATAAATGATATTATCTGTCCTGCATGAACCTATGGGAAATAGGTAACACATTTGCTTGTGAAAATGTCCAAAGTAATCCTAACTGGCTTATGAACATAATTCACTGGCAAAGCTCAATTAAATCACTTTCTATATTACATTAGTAGATATAAGAAATGTTTACGCAATTTATACTTGCGTCCTGGAAGTATTATATTACATCAGTTATTTTCTATATCAAAGGATAAGTATATTATATCGTATTATAGTGTATTATATCGTATTATACTATATTAGATTAGGTGAGATTATATTAAAATATAGAAGAGTACATTATATTACACGGATCATGAATTTTATAGCTCAATTTGTCACCTCGTATCATAATATTGTATATCCTTCAGCGACTATAGGATTATCTAAATAGTTGTAATTGAAAAAGCATTTTTTTTTCTTTCTCTCGAGGAGAATTTAAACATAATGGAGTCAACGTTTTGTTTGTGAAGGAAAAGAGAGTCAGCTGTTCTAATCTTGTCATCGGAACTGTATTGCGGATGTAAACAGACAATTAACTTTTAAATCTAATGGTGTCCACTTTTAATTAGGAAATGCTAGTATCCTACCTGGAACAGAATGTCACTTATGTAACTAAACATATCACTGATGCTAGACTAGGTTGAGATATATTTATTTCGCTTTGTCTTTCAGAAGAACGTAAAGACAAGGAGCGATTACTTTATCCCCACTTTCAAATATAGTACGAATAACCCTTCGATTTGTATAAGTTGGCAAGCGGGTTGCTCTAATTACAGACTGCGCTACCCAATAGATACCCAATAGACCCTTATTTTGTTTCTTGAAATTAGTTTGAGTTGAGTAAAATTCAGATACAGAGACGAAGTCACTAGTCTGTTTGCCCCATCGGTTCACAAACCCTACTCTATCAACTGTTTTGCTGTAAGTAAAAATCATTTTCTTATAGAACAAATAAGTTTTCAACAGATTCTTATTTGATTAATTAATATCTGTAGCCATAGAACTAGAAGTGAGTTAGTTAGAGCCTGTGTGTTCATTTACAAAATATCTGAAAGATTTATGTCTGGAAAGAAATGAAAAAAAATATTAATTGAATGTATCGGTTAGTTGTTCAATATATTCCACATATATTAGCATTCAAATGAGAAGAATAAAGATTCTATTTTTGGTGTTTCTTTTAGTGTGCTTAGAATTCGCAGACATTCGTTCATATAGCTCTAAAGAATGTTACAGATGAATTGTACCTTTGATTATGAAGCACAAAAGAAGAGTTAAAACGAAACTGCTTTAGAATAACGCACTGAGATTAAGCAAAGTTAATGAATGATTAA
>NC_142946.1:1067255-1084755 GCF_046866305.1 Octopus bimaculoides
AAAATCGAATAGAGGCTGACAGGCAGGCATCTAAGCAAATAAAAATAGCTGAGTGAAGAAGCACATTGATTAACATCAAAATGAATAGACAAATACCCAGTCAGCCAACCCGATCGATAATAAATATATACGAGGTTAGAATGAGATGTAAGCAGATGAAGAGTAAACTACTTATATATGTGTAGTGTCTATCAGTGTGTGTCTCGCTGTGTGTATGTGTGTTCGTGTGTGTGTGTGCATGTGTATGTGTGTGTATGTGTTGATGGGAAAAATTCCGTCAGAGAAAGGAAATTAATAAGTGAGTGATTAGACAAAGGCGTAGTAGAATGAAACACAAAAAATATATTGGAAAGGACGTATGCATGTATGTGTGTATGCGTGTGTGTGCGCATGCGTGTGTATGCATGTGTTTGTGCATGTGTGCAAATGTGTGTATGAGCGTATATATGTACAGTGCGTGACATGAGTACGCATAGAATACACATGCATACACACATATATGTATATATATATATATATATATATATAAATATATATATATATATATATATATATATATATATATATATATATATATATCACCTACTCACAGACGGACGAACAGATGTACAGACAGGCCGATAGCTAGACAGATAAATAGATATACAGATAGATAAATAGATGAATAGATAGAGAGAGAGAGAGAAAGAGAAACTGAAAGATCAATAAATATTTAGGTACACTGAAAGATAGTGAAATAAAAATAAAAAAAGATAAATAGTTAAGGAAATAGATAACAGATACACAGATATGTGTGTGTTCATTTTCTGTTTGTGTCAGGGGAAGTAATATGCAAAGAGCTTAGACACATATAACATAATAGGTAGAATTATAGAATTATAAAGGCAGGATATTCGTAAATGTCTGGCCATCTCCACGTAAATTGGCCCATATAAGCTCCTTAAAAGTTGATAGTATTAGTGTAATCATAACAGTCAGAAATGACAAATATATTGAAACGGTGCCCTTTAGATTCTCATATAATTTTCTCAACGCTAAAATGCTAAGCTTGAACAATCGTTCGTATGAGTGTGTGTTTAACACACACAAAATACACACACACACACACGCCCCCCCCCCGCACACACACACACGCATACACGCACACACACACACACACGCACAAGCACATTCACACACGCACACTTCTATGTGAATATATGTATTATATATATATATACACACATATATATATATATATATATATATATATATATATGAATGTACATGTGTGTACGTGTTTGTATACAATCTCGTGCATATGTATATATATATATATATACATATATGCATGCATGCATAGATATGTATATGTCTATAAACATATATATGCAAAGACATATCTTGATGCGGTGGTTTTGTAAAATAATCGATCTATGCATCCTCCCTCAAGCTATCTATCTTTAAATAAAACAGTATGATTATTCAAACAGCCACTCCGCTTATCACATCTGCTACACCACAACTGTTCATGATCGTTAGCAATCAATTGTGTCAGTTAGAATTTCAATCGATAAACATTGAGGCCGAAACAAAAAATAGTGCAACGAAAAACAGAAATACGTAGCAAAGAGCAAGGAAAAAATATATACCGCTACAAATATAGATGTAACTGACACAAGAATCCATTTTGAATCTCTTTGAAATACGAGATTTCTGTTAGATTTATAGAAATAGACAAATACGCACCAACATGCACATGTACTCACATGTACACACACACACATACATATATATATACATACATACATACGTGTGTGTGTGTGTGTATAGACATCTATGCAGAGACAGCTCCACATATATACACACACAGATAAACAGACATGTAGTCGTATATGTGTATATGTGTGTGTGTGAGAGAGAGTGTGTATAATATATATATACATATATATATGACTTGGATTTTGTCTAGTCCTTAAGCACACACAATCATGTGTATATCTATGAACACCCCCCCCCCACACATATATATATAAATGCATATATGTATATATGTGTGTGTGTGTTTATGTATGCATGTACGCAGATGCACTAATACATGCGTGTGTCTATGAATTTATCTACTTATGTGTTTATATACATATGCTCATACAAAAACGTTCCTACACACACACACACACACACGTACATATGGACATACACAACATACTTATCAATATGTATAGTTTTCCTTTTCATTTTTTGTAGGTCAGTACATTTTTTCCTTACATTTGTTGTTTTTATCTTCAATATTTCTAATAATTTTAGTATTATTTTTGTTGCTATCCTTTTAATCTACTTTATATATTATTTATATCCTGTTTATATATATATATATATATATATATATATATATATATGTGTGTGTGTGTGTGTGTGTGTGTGTGTGTGTGTGTGTGTGTGTGTGTGTTATATATTTATGCTTTCATTGTTTAGTTTTATTCTTGTTACTTGTGTTTTCCTTTATGCAATATTTTAAAACGGAATAGATCTCAATCGGATATTGTTCAACAACTGCTGACTTTTTAAATGACCCTTTCACAAGTATTTTCGGAGAAATATACAACTGGCTGCTTTGATCTTATCATTATTATTATTGTTATTATTATTATTATTATTATTATTATTATTATTATTATTATTATTGTTGTTGTTGTTGTTGTTGCTGTTGTTGTTGTTGTTGTTGTTGTTGTTTTTGTTGCTGTTGTTGTTATCATTATGACTATTATCATTATTATTATTATTATTATTATTATTATTATTATTATTATTACTATTATTTTCATCTTCACCATCACCTCCGTCATCATTATTGTTATTGCACCACTACTACTACTACTACTACTACTACTACTACTACTACTACATAGAATGTCGTCAGGCGCTCACAGACCTCTAGCAATCGGGAAATGGCATCGGTGGATGTTACGCTTTAGAAATTTATAGAGGATTAGTGGCGGGCAAAGTGCGATGACGTTCTCAGGGAGACTGGGCCCTGACGAGACCGAAGTGGCTACTCTTTTCCGGATGACTTTCCAGTCGGTAACATGGATAGTTTTCCGATGTCCTTGGCTTGGCAGGGCTAACGGAGGGCGCTACCGGTTCGGAATAAACTCCACAGGCGTGAATGTGCTGTCAGACGGACTTGTCCGAAGTGCACACAGTGTGATGAAAGCGTTCAGCACACCCTCATTCAGTGTCTTCCCTACCACTTTTTCAAGCATCTCGACAGCTTCCTGCGTAAGAAATGCTTCAAAAACCAAGACGATGCCAAACACGCCTTCAAAGACTTCATCGCTACTAAGACGCAGGATTTTAACGCTACTGCCGATTTTTTTTTTCTTTTCATTAATCACCAGTAGATCCAAAGCGAAATTTTCTTCCTCAATGTTTCGAATTAGACTTTATAGCTTTATTGAAATTCAATTTGTATATTTTTAGGTTGAAACACTGAAAAATTTGGCAATACATTTAATCTTCTAAAATTGCAATAAGGAAGATAATTCAAAAAGACGATTGTTTAGAAACCACGTGATCTTCTTTTCGTTCCCACAAAGCGAAATATTAAACAGTTGTATTTTATCTAGTGTTGCTTTGAGAAAAGCTTGTACGTGAAATATCGTAGACTGAAATAGCAAGGAAATACGTTAAAATGAACTGGAGATTCATGTGATAATGGTTGCACTGTGTATCTCGGGAGTAGACCCTGCGGGATATATGGCCTCGGAAATATAGCTTCAACGAGCTTGCGATGCAATTGATCGAGTAGGAATCACATCCCGGAAACCAGACAACTTACGTTGTATCTCTTTTAAGATTGGCAATGTGTCGGTCTTACGCTGTAAGCGATTGGCTATTCCTTCCTTCTTGCCTTTCATTCACTTTTCTTTCTTCAATCTGTGTGTGTATGTATTTGTGTGTGTAGATGCATATACACTCATACAAGTATTCAGTGTTTACAAGTTTACAGTAAAACAATATTTATACGAGAGAAATTCCCTGTCAATAATTTTAGTTTCACAGATATATGATTAATCAAATATGCAATTTAACACTGCAGTAACGTATGCAAGGGTATCTATCTATCTATCTATCTATCTATCTATCTATCTATCTATCTATCTATCTATCTATCTATATATATATATATATATATATATATATATATATATATATATATATATATACATAAACTTGCTGAGAGAGGAGACAGACAGACAGACAGAGAGACAGAGAGACAGAGAGACAGAGAAGAAAGAGAGAAAGAAAGAGATAGTATATACATGGTGTTATGAAGTCAATGTGGCGTATTCTTTATTACTTGTCATTCCTGTCGTACAAATATATTTTCATCTATCAGCCTATATTCGTTAAAGAATTCAAATGAAAACTTATTAATCAATAACAAGTTTAGATAATTATACAAGAATATAAATAGTTGCCAAAAATGGCCTTTGAAGAATATATGAAATTCTGTATATGTTCTTTGAAATTCTCATTTCATCATTTATGTAAATTTTACTTCTATTTTTCCAAAAATGCTTTATACCTCAAGGAATGAATTATTTCAATTTCATTTCAATTGCAATGTTTTCTAGAGGGCGAAATAGCTTACCCTTTTTTTTTTTGAAAGTGAATGACACGTTTAAAGAATTCTCGGTATGTTTCTAACGTAAATTTACTGGATTCTAGAAATCAAATAATATTGATGTTTCCAATATGGATTCTGAAAACCAACAACTTGAAAAATTCAAAAGTTCCTTTATAATTCGTTACTTAACGTTTTATACTTTATTTTTTTGTTACTTTATATATTTGTTTTTCATCTCTTTCTAAACATTTTGAAAGCCTCTTCCGAAAACCATTTTCCGCTGTATTCACCCTTAATTCAATTGAATTGTGTGATAAATTGCAGGAAATTAATATATATATATATATATATATATATATATAGAGAGAGAGAGAGAGAGAGAGAGAGAGAGAGAGAGAGAGAGAGAGAGATACGTATACTTATATTTTACATATATAAGTTCATATGCATATAGATACATATGCATACATACACACACATACATATATATGTATGGAGAGAGATAGAGAGAGGTAGATTGAGTGATAGATAAGTATAGATACGTGTACGTATATATACATATATACGTATATGCACATACACACACATTCATATTCGAAGCATACGGGCGCACACACAATTACACACACACGCAGATGCCCACACAGAAACATATATGTGTGTGTGTGTGTTAGTGTGTGTGTGTGTGTTAGTGTGTGTGTGTGTGTATATGTATGTATATATGAATATCCTTGAAGCTTCTTTTCAGCTCTCTTCAATTTTATTCCTCTCGAAAGATTTGAATTGAAGGAAAAACGATTTTATCCACGTATTTTTTCGTCCTTCATTTTCCATTCTAATTCTAATTGCACTATATAATTTTATTTAAGCAAACGCAGGAATTTTAAAACACTTCTTTTTTTTACTTAACATGTAAAATTTTCCAATGATGTGAAGGTGACGAATGTGGAGATATTCCTAGAGAAAAAAAAATATGAAGACATTATGAGCATTTTGGAATTATCAGTGCTTTATTTTTATATCATATGTTTTGCAGCATTGAAATAGGAGAGAAGCTTTATATTGAATTATATAAAAAGAGAAAGCAAAAGAAATAAAATCGTATGTTCTGAGTATTGTTCCTGTTTTCTATCCCTGAATCCTGGCTTGCTTAGTTTCCAGAGCTTTATACTAGCATAGTTTCGCCATAATTTTATTGATATAGCTTGGAATGAATTCTCTCGTCCAAGAGACATTCTATTTCCTGTTACTTTGACAACAATGTCCGGCTGATTAACCTGAATATCTGTCTGTGTGTAGATTGACATATCACAGAATTTGGCTTCTTTGTAATTCTTTACTATCATTTCTTTGATCTATATATATGGCAACACCTTCCTGTCAGAATGCTGGCTGGAAGACCCAACTTTGTAGAGCAACGGAAATGAGCGCAAAAGTCTCCACCAACAAAGCAGTGAATGAGAAATACAGAAACAAAGAAGGCAGCATCGACGCGATAGTGAAAGAGGCTGTAATAAGGTTCTCTCTTTCCCCCTATCTATCTATCTATCTATCTATCTATCTATCTATCTATCAGTCTGTCTGTCTGCCTTCTTGCCTGCTTGTCGGTTCTCCCAAGAACTGAATTAGTGTTAAATAAACTGTTGTTGGCCTCTGTAACAAGTGTTTCTTTTACGTGTATAGGGTGTTAGCCCATAGCACAACTCCCGAATCTGAAGGGCCGATGTGTATACTTTAGTCTGACTCCTCCTCTTCGACCAAACCAGCAAGGTTGAACCTACCAGGGGAACACGTCCCCCACTGGCACATGCTCTAGGGATCACAAGAGTATGCATACCTCCCCGCCACGCCGAGGCCACACACAGTATGTGTGAATGTGTGCACTGTAAAAAGATTTATGTGCGCGCGCGCGCGTTTGTACCTGTGTGTATGCATGTATGTATATATATATATGTATGTGTGGATATATGCACTGCAAATAGAGTTTTGGGCGATTGACTTACGTCACTCTGTTCTGTCATCAGTTCACGTTATCGCGCATGCGCTGTATAACCTGAAAGATAGCGGATATGAAAGCTTTTATTTCTACATAACAATAATAGTACTGATAAGCTTAAGAACATCAACAAGAACAACAAAACGCAACAGTAATAATATAAGTAGACACCCATATACGCACGCTGTGCGTGTGGCGCGGGGTTGTATTGATTTTCACAACAGCATTAGTAAATTCATCAGAGATATTTAAGCAATCTACTGCAATAGAATCTGTTGGGCAATATAATGTAAGACATTTATTCCGGCATGAACAGTAAAAGCATTTTATGTGGAGCTATTTATTTATTGAAAATTAATCATAAACTGTTTCAGAAAACTCACCATTCTAATCCCATAATCTCGTCTTTACTATATACTAATCCTATGTTATAGTCTATTCTACTTATTCTGTGATGTTTCATCTCTAATAAAAAAAAAACACTGATTTTATTTTTTCGCAAATGGTAGTAATAGAATTATAATTTCACCTCATTTATTGCTACATTCTCTTGTTCTGTTCTTTGAGAGAGACATCGATCTCAAAATCAGCAACTAAGCATTATTTTGGTTAATTCTCTCCCCTGTCAATTTGGTCCACCGACTTTTGATATTTTATTGTCTACGCGTCGACTGTTTCTAGTCGGGGGACCAATTTATTGCGGCCTGGTTAAGGCATCACGAATAACAAATGATTCGGAATAAACTATATAAAAACAATTTCACTGTTATTATATAAACCACTGGTTTAATACTGTACTGACCATAGAGAAAAAGAAATGTGAAACGTTTATGTTGTCGTCACACTAGATGGAAATGGCTGCAATATCTGAAAACCATACTCCATTCCAGCAATGACCACCACAGGGAACAAATGATCACTCTAACCCTATAAGGAATTATCAAGGGGCCCTGTGACCTGTCGAATATATATATATATAAATATATACATATATATAAGTAATGAAAAATCAAAGAGGCGAAGTCTTTTCAAGAAACAGCACCTTAGGGCTCACTTAATTGAGTAATTAGTATATGTGCATATTTATGTGTGTGCGCATGTATCAATAGAAATATTATTAACAGCGATCTCGGCCTTTTGGTCGTCTCGGCCCTCGTCGGACTGTCCAATGTTGAGTAAGCTAGGTAAATCCTTGAATTCTCTCTCAACACTATACTAGTTGATGAATAATTATTTTGTACTTTACTAAATATATTGTCTAATTCTTCCATTTAATGAAAAGCTCTTTTATCCTAACAGAAAAACACAAGTCAGTATATATATATATATGTATATATATATATATATATATATATATATATATATATATATATATATATATATATGCACGTTACTATGCGTGTGTTTGTGTTTCTATGCATGTGTATCACATTTATCTTCAGCTGTGTTGCTTCGTTTCGAAGTGCAAGTTGATTAATACCTCCGATTGATTTCGCCAGCCGGAAAGAACGCAGCTCTTTGCTATTACGTCTTTCGGCAATTACTTGGGCTACGACCTATCGTATTTCTCTCCTCTTATACGTATTTCTGGCAATTTATCTCACTGAGATCTTATTCAGATTCTATTAATTGCGTTAGATGCGGAAACGTACTGACTCGTTGACTGACATCTCGGTGTATGTACAAGCACAAACGGATATATATATAAATTTTAGGTATACACGGACAGACACACACGCACACACATAGAATCACAGGACCACATTATCCACTACCATGCATACATAAATTTATACACATACATACACGTATATACATACACACAAATATATATAGATACATACTCATATATACCTATACATGTATATATATATATATATATATATATATATATATATATATATATATATATATATATATATACACGCACGCACATATACAATATTATGGAAACAGTGCAAGTGAAAGAAGATGATGCCATACACACATGCACAAATACACTCATGTACGTATTTATACGATTATACATACATTTATATCTATGGGTATTATATATGTCACATTCAATAAATCCATATTGTTATACGATATCTCTATAAATCTCAAATGGCGTAGACAGTTTGTATTTAGCTATATGGAATATCATCTATACTTCATCAAGTTGCCAATTAGTTTTCGAAATAATGAAAACAATACAAAACTGATAAAACCTTTCTGCTTACAGAAGCCTTGTATTACACTGAGGAGGCTAGCATAGGCAGGATGGTAACATCACCTACAATTGATCCATACAACGTTCTACGCCAAAGAAGAAACTGAAGAAGTAACATTGCACCCAGTAAAGCAGGATAATTCGAATAAATGCTATAATCCTTTCTATAAGAGAAACAAGGCTTGAAACCTATGTTTCTTGGGAGGAGCCGAGTCCAATTTATAGTCTCTGATCCTCAACTGGTACTCCTTTTATCGATGCCGAAAAAATGAAATGCGAAGCCAACCTCGATGGAATTTGAACTCAGAACGTAAAAAAGGGCGAAAATGTGGCTAACGGTTCTTTCAGCTCACCGACTTGATACTTAATAACCAAGCTTTAGCGTAAGGATAACTCCGGACAGGGCAGGGTGGGCCAGTTCGTAATCCCGCCACTGCTAGTGACGATGAGAGACAAAAGTGGAGTAAACGCGTTATTATTATTATTATTATTATTATTATTATTATTATTATTATTATTATTATTATTATTATTATTATTAAATGCGAAACAATCTATTAAATTTCCTTCTTTCGTTACTTTTTCTGGTATAGGAATATTTACCACACAACTGTTTCCTAGAGGTGGTGGCAGTATGCAGCAGAAACCTCTACAAATAAATAAAAGTGAATATTACAGTTTGGTTTTTGTGCGTGAGTATGTGTGTGTGTTTTATTTCTAACTCGGCTCTTCGTCCCTCTCAAGAAAGACATCACTAGCGTCTTACAAGACAAAACTCGAATTATGTTTTAGGTGGTTTGTTCTAACTACTGTCATTCTTTTCTTATTCTTTTATTAAAAGACATAATTTCATCTTTCTAATCCATTCAATATAGTTTCGGATATATAAATGTAATTTATTACTGGGAAATCCAGAATATTGATGAATAATATTTTATTGGTTTATCATTTTAATTCATCTTGAAATTCTAATCGAACGCATTTATAATATTCATCCAGACATTTAATTTAATATAAAGTTCATTTCATTGATTCTTAAGTATTTCTAAGTTTGTTCTTACTCTAATTCACTTATCTTTGTTTACCGCACGTAATAATATCAATGTGTATATGCTGCTAGTAGTTAGTTTCTGTTCAGATTGATCATGGTACAAAATTCGCTATCAATTCACCAACTGAATCCGAGCATTGTCCATAAAAAGTTATCAAGTTGTTTATCATATGCGGCATGAAACCTGGGGTTATTCATAAATTCATACTCGGAGGATAGTAGTGTACCATTCATACTGTTCTTATCTGTTGTAATTTAACAAGTTAATTAAAGATACCAGTTGCAGGCAATATTTTTCTTCAAATATTGTTATTCTGATAAGGATTGGCATCATATTTCACTTCATCTTGTTTTTCTTTATCTGTACAACTCTTTTCCATTAACTATGACATAGTCGATGTCCTTTCACATTCTGGATGTTGAATTATCTAGACGCTTGTTCTTTTTTATTATATGAATAAACAATAGACAAGAGAGAATTCATAATTTATTTATTTGAGACACAATATCACGAACTAGACAAAACATATTTCCCTCATTTAAGACATAACTGGTCATTAGCTGTGTATGTATCTTAATTAATCTCTTGTGCTGTCTGATTGCTTCTTCGTGGTAAACGATCAATTTTCTCCATAAATCGGAGAGCAGAAATATCAGCATGGCTAAGACGGTTGCACTAAAATCAGAAGATTCTAGGGAAACATCACTTTTGCAAATCCTCTGCAGTCAGCATTAGTTGACTAACAACTTGTCCTGAAAGGCAATTGATGGAGGGAAACTGCATATATATATGTGTGTGTCTGTATATATATATATATATATATATATATATATATATATATATATATACATATGCACATACACACATACACACTAACATACAAACACACACATACACACGCGCGTGTACACACATATATATTCATTGGTTTCATGTGAAGGAAATTCTCAACCACTATTCTAGCCAATCACATAGAAAAACTATTCTCATTGTTCGATGTTTACGTACACATATATGTATAATGGTGTGCACGTGCACTTGCATGCGTGCATATATATATATATATATATATATATATATATATATGTGTGTACCCACAATGTATTGTTGCTTATATTTTGCATATCTGCTGATTTTGGTGTCATTGATACTAATTCAAATATCCGCTGGTTTAACGTATACAAACAAGACCCCATTATTGATTATATATGACTATTTCAGATATTCTTTGTATCTTTTTAAAGATTTACTTTCGTTGCATTTGAACTGTTAAATATTTTGGAGCACACCAGGCAATTATTCTTCACCACATGTGTTTTCTTTTAAAATGCATAAATTTCATGTTCTCAGTCTAATGCATATTTTCAAACCAAATAAAGTAAAGTGCGTATTGTTAATGGAGTTTGGACAAGTTGTTAAATAAATACATTTATTACATCATATAACAATAAGTTATATACGCCGGTAACCAATACACCGGAGTAATTTAAGTTATGACTTTTAGTAGATGTAAATATCTCAATGCTCAGCACGATCGAAATGTCTGCAAGAATTCGTCAATTTCGATTTTTTGTTCAAAATTGAAAGCAAAATTCATGATGATCGATGTAAATCTTTGACTACAATATAACCTTCAAGTTTTTGTTTATAAATTTATCAATCACTTCTCGGTGGCATCTCTACAATATTTTGGCTAAGAATAAATTTAATTAGATTGTGACCATACGCGACAAAACTCAAATAAACAGAAGGGTCGGCGACATTCAACTTAAAAGTGAGAATTCGTAAAATTCAACTATTTTTGTAATAATAATACGTTCTGTTATAGGCAAAAAGCATGGAATTTGTGCGGGAGGAGGATAGTCGGACCCAGTAACTCAGTGGTGACTATTTTATCAACCCCGAAAGAATAAGATGCAAAGTTCACCTCGGCCGAATTTCAAATCAAAACTCAAAAACGGATGAAACGCCGTTGAGTATCTGGAATGCTACTGATTCTGTCTGCCTTATTTCAACCAAATGGTAATAATAAGTTCGGTACAATGCGAGTTTCAGCATGACCTCAGTCAAATAACTGAAACAAGTAAATGAATAAAGGAATATACATATGAGTGTGTGTGTGTGTGTGTGTGTGTTTGAATGTGTGTGTGTTTGTGTGTTTGGCGAAACTGCTGTTTATATATATGTATGTATATATTTGTTTGCATGCATATCTATACACACGTATACACTCACGAATGTGTGTATGTGTGTACGTGTGTGTGTGTGTGTGTGTGTGTCATTGCTTACGAACGTGTTTTTTCGTATGTGTCGTTCTTACCGTATGTATGCATAGGTGTGCAATATTTAGAAAAACGAAAGGCATGTTTAAATAAACATGCTTAAATGTATCACTTGTCTGTGTATATTCAAGCTCACACGCTTGTATATAAATATATATGTACACATATACGGTCGCGTATATATACAATATCTAACATACGTACATTCATATATATCATCTGTCTACCGGTTTACCTATCTACTTATCTACGTCCGTATCTATCTATTTATCAGTCTGCCTGTCTATGAATCTCTCGAAATATGTATGTAAATATCTCGTTATACGCACGCACACACGCACAAACACACACACACAAACACACACACATTCCTTCACAAAAGACATCAACATACATATATATTTATATATATATATATATATATATATATATATATATATATATATATATATATATGCATATATATATATATATATATACGTATATATGACTATATAGATATACATATATGTACATATATATATACCTGCACATAAGTGTGTGGGTGCGAGTGTGTTTATGTATATGTGCGTATATGTATATGTATGTATACATATATATATATATATATATATATATATATATATATATATATATATATATATATATATATATATATATATATATATATATATATACAAACAGATATATATACATGGATGTATATATACATATATATATATATATATATATATATATGTATATATATATATATAAATATATATCGATATTGAGTTTCCTTGTTTTATTTCATTTGTTGAGTGTATACTGTACGTTTTAATGTACTTAATGTCACAGAAGATGAAATAAATTTTACCGTGTTTGATGTTAAAACATCAATGATCTATATGGAAATTAGAATGGCACACAATATTACTAAAAATGCATAAATTCTTGTTTTAAACCTTACTTGAACATAACAGAGAAAAATGACTTTTCTTCGCTTCTGTGCTCACATGTTGAAGTACATATAATTATATACGTTCATACATACACATATATATATATACTCATAAATAAATATATATGTCTCTCTCTCTCTCTCTCTCTCTCTCTCTCTATATATATATATATATATATATATATATATATATATATATATATATATATGTTTATAAATATCACATATAATGTATCAGATATCTGTACATTCATATATATATATATATATACATATATATATATATATACGCACACAAATATATGTATATATATATGTATGTATGTCTATGTATATATGTATATATTCAACAATATATTTCTCTATGGATTACCCCTCACAACAAGTCATGTGCTGCCATACAGTCGCAAGTATTAGCTCGTCTAATCCCACACGTGCGTATTTGTGTGTATGTGTGGTTGTGTGCGTTCACCCGACGGTGGATTAAAGAAACAATGTACAATAGATGGCCATGCCTATGTGCGTATACACATAAGCTTATGTATATCGGATGTAGATTTTACAAAGGGAATATATATTCCAGTACATACACACGCACACACAGAGCAACACACACACGCGTGACTTTTTATATAAGTACGTCTCTATATCCCATCACTAGTAAACTATATATGTTTGTTTACACAACTCCATGCACCTAACAGTCTATTTATCTATCTATCTATCTATCTATTTATCTATCTATTTATCTATTTATCTCTCTGTATGTCTGTTTGTCTCTCTGTCTGTTTGTCTCTCTGCCTGCTTGTTTGTTTGTCTGTCTGCTTGTCTGTCTGTCTATATTTTCCTATCTATCGATCTTATTTATCTATTTCTCTATCTATCAATCTATTATCTAGCTATCTCTTTTTCCATCTCAATAAATGTGTGAGAGCTCACGCATTATATCTATATATGAATGTGTGTAAGCGTGTCTGCGTTTGGCTATATGTATACAAAGGAGGAGAGAGTCTTAGGAAACTGAAAAATAGTCAGGAATTCTTAGAACAGTCCACAAGATGATCGCACTAAAATTGGCCCACGCCCACAGCAAAGAACCAGTTTGAACTTTTAGAGCTGACACATCCAGAGGCCGCGGAGTGAGAGTGCTATGTAAAAGAAATACATCTTTCACGTAGACACATGGAATATTCCATGTGTCTACGGGCAAGTTGTATTTCTTTTACATAGCACTCTCACTCCGCGGCCTCTGGATGTGTCAGCTCTAATATATATATATATATATATATATATATATATATATATATATATATATATATATATATATATATATGCTCCAGCATGGCCGCAGTCAAATGACTGAAACAATTAAAAGAGTATATATATATATATATATATATATACATACATACATACATACATACATACATACGTACGTACATACATACACGTACATACATACACGTACACACATACATATATGTATATGTGTGTGTGTGTGTGTGTGTGTGTGTATGTGTGTGTGTGTGTGTGTGCAAACATACATACATAGACACACACATATGTAAAAGGATACTTTTAGATATCTATAATGTATTTAGTTAGACGGTGCTAACGGACACCTAACATATGGCCATATACACAGATTTCGAGAAAACGTGTCCTAGTAAACGTGTGCTTTAAGAAAGCAATAAATACTCTATGGCTTTCGATATTCTGGATTGTTACAATCATCTGATATCAATCTCAATTTCTTACTCTCCGGATCCCTCCTCCGTTCTGTATTCTTTATATATTGAAAAGTAGATGTAGATACACACACACACACACGCAAACACACACACACGTATATATAAATGCACATAATTATATGTATGTATAACTAAATATGTATACATAAAATGATAACACATCCATGCAAACATGCATACATGCATACACATGTACATGCATATGCATACATAAATATCTATCATTAAGTAGTACACACCTACATATATATATACGTGTGTGTGTGTGTGTGTGTATGTATGTATGTGTGTGTGTATTTATATATACATGTACGTATGTATATATGTGCGTGTGAGTGTGTGTGTGTATGCAATATATTGATCATTTGAAGTTTAAATCCAGATGGCGACAAAAATAAACGGGGAAATTATGTATTTTGTCTGAAGATAAAAGTCTAATACTCAAAAGAAACAAAGAAACAAAAACCAAATGAAGGAAAAAAACAAACACCTATATGATCTGTTAAATACGTGTCTATGCATTTATTGCATATTCCGTGATGGAATTTGATGCCAAAGTCTAATGATGCTGTTTTTTTTTTTAGGAGAGATTTCAGTTTGAGAATTTCAGAAGCATATTCTTGCATCATAGCGGAAACATCAGCGTATGCATGTATATTCGTGTGTATGTGTGTCTGAGAAAGACTGAATATTTGTGTGCGTGTCATGGGGTTTTTGAATTTTCCTGCATTGTAATGTGTACGTCTCTTAATTATTTATGTACGATTGTGAGGCGGAGAGATCGGGTATGTATAGCTATTTATGTTGGAAAATAAACATACACACCTTACGTATATATATATATATATATATATATATATATATATATATATATATATATATATATATATATACATATAAATATGTCATGCATATAGACGCATATATTTACATATATGTAAATGCATATTACATATATACACATGTGTATATACACATATGCATATAGAATCGTACGTGTTTATATATATATATATATATATATATACATATATATATATATATATATATATATATATATATATATATATATATATATATATATATATATACATCATGTATTTAACTTATACAGTTGAATTACGTATATATGTACCAACATTCGGCGCATATGTACACGTGCATAAATATACCACAAATATTGTGTGTCTAGGTGTGTAGAGATAGAAACTTACGTGTATATATGTGTATATGTGTGTATGCGTGTGTGTGAGTATGCGGGCGGGTGTGTATGTATCTATATGTATGTATGCATATGTATATATGCACGTATGCATATATAAATAAATATATATGCTCATATGTATAGATAGATAGATCGATGGTCAGACAGACAGATAGACAGACGGACAGACAGATAGATAGATAGATAGATAGATAGATAGATAGATAGATAGATAGATAGATAGATAGATAGATATAGATATAGATATATATAACTATCTATACGTACATTTGTATGTATGTATAATTGTTCATAGGGAGAGATGGCATGAGAGAGAATATGAGAAGCAGAACGCAATTCAAAGATGAAGAGATGTAAATACGGAGAGACAAACCGCTGGAAAGTTAGCTACATGTATCAATATGTTTATTTTGCTATAAATCTATAATACCCTGATAAAGTTTGCAGCATCTACATCGTTAATATATATACGTAAATTTTAGACTCCACAAGAGAGTTGCAGATTTCAGAATTTCAAAGGCTTGTCAAAGTTTATATGTGGAAACCTATGTACACACATGGATTTATTTGCGTGTGTATATACACACATATACATGTATTCATATATACATACACATATGATATATATATATATATGTATATATATATATATATATATATATATATATAAATGTGTGCACGTGCGAGTATGTGTGAGTATATATATACATAGATCGTCCCATAAATTTTCAGATATTTTTCTCTCGTTTGTTATGAATGTTATCCTTTCTAAGGAAGTAATATTGATATTTGCGGTCTTACATACACACACACACAGACACACACACACACACACACACACACACACACACACACACACACACACACACACACACACACACACATATATATATATATATATATATATATATATATATATATATATATATATATATATATATATATATATATACACTAATATATATACGGATGCATGTATCTCAATCGCCGCCCTTTGTGCAATCTGCCACCGTGCCTTGAATTATATCTTCTCTCTGGCATAACTTTAGTTTGTTTATTTTGTGTCTTTGTTGCCATTTTTTGGGCTGATATCTTTAAGAGCTAAGAGAAAAATTATCGTTTGATGCAACCATGTTTGAGCAATATTCACAGTTTCATTTTGATGTTTGCTCTCGGAACGCTTGGTTCTTGAATATTTAAATAGATGCGCAGAAACAAACACGAGAAAATACACGTAAAAACATGTGCATACACCTGCATTCACACGCACACAGAGACACATACTTATATATATATATATATATATATATATATATATATATATACAGAGAGAGAGAGAGAGAGAGAGAGAGAGAGAGAGAGAGAGAAAGAAAGAGAGAGATTCATGCACACGGGTATACACACATAATTGTAAATAGTATACATACAGGAAC
>NC_142946.1:1099755-1152255 GCF_046866305.1 Octopus bimaculoides
TACATCTGCATGTGAATATGTACAAATGTATATATGTGTATATATGCTTGTATGCATAGAACTATATGTCTGTATATACTATCGCCATCTGTCCACTTCTCTTGTACTCACTCTCTCTCCATATACACATATACATGTGTGTGTGTGTATGTGTGTGCGTGTGTGTGTGTGTGTGTGTGTTTGCGTGTGTGTGTGTGTTACGTCGCTTTGTGGCTGTTTAATCAACCTTGACTTCGATAAAGAATGTCACGTTAGAACAGAAGAATTAAGAGTGAAAATAATAATTGTCGGGGACATTTTTAACATTTTCCCCATTTTTAGCCTCGAAAGCAGAATTGCTTCAGCCGTTTTCTTGTCATATACACTCTTTTGTCATGATCTCCAGCAAAAATAAAAGGTAAAGATAAATTAAAAAAAGCAAAGAAAGAGTGACAAAGAGAGGAAAATATATGAGTCTTTATTATCGATCATCTTTGCGGTAAAATCATTGATGCGATTGAAAAATGTTTAGCCATGTCTGAAACAAGAAACAAAACGTAACATAACGTTAAACAATATCCAGGCACACGTATACATACACAGGCGTGCAGGCACGCAGGCACACGGACACAATTACATACGCACACGCACCCACCCGCACACACACACACACACACACACAAATATTATACTGGAACCACTTTATATATTATATTTACCAATGAAAATGAGGAGCCAAACCAGCAAAAATAACGAAATCAATAATAACGTTGATCGTAATAATAATGATAATAATAATAATAATAATGATAATAATAATACTAATAATAATAATAATAATAATAATAATAACAACAACAACAACAAAACAAATGATGATGATAATAACAATACTAATAAGAACAACAACAGCAATAATAAAAATCACATGAATGATGATCGTGATAACCATAACCATAAGACTGATGGTGATGACGATGATGTTGGTGATGATGATGATGATATAACAATAATTATATATAACAATAATATAGAAGAAAATAGAGAAGACGTATATTTCACATCATAGATTAGCATCCATTCAGGCAATCTGCTTAAATTTTATTTATTATCCGAAGGCTATTAATATATTTTGATCCTGTAGCTTTATTAATATAAAAGTTTCAGCAAAGGTATTGTCAAACAAGAAAGGAAATAAAAGCGAGCGAAATTCATATAATTTTATACATAGCCTGGTAAACCAGATAAGTAAGGATGGAAACAATACGACTTTGATTTTCCTACACTTCACATTAACAATGATTTATGAAGAATATATAATTTTATCGGCCTCGTATTAGCCGCAGGCGCGTAAATGATCCATCAAATTCACGGCTGGGAAGTGAAAAAGACCCTTAATAAACAATGTATATTGTATTAATTTGTCTTCTAAACTTCAATGTTCTATAATTATATAAACAAAGATGTGAGCATATATGTGCGCTCTATGTAAGCGCTTACGTCTGATATAAAAATTTATCGATGATATATACATATACCTGTCATATGTATGTGTATGTCAGTACTTATACATATATATATATATATATATATATATATATATATATATATATATATATATATGTATATATATATATATATATATATATATATATATATATATATATATATACACATGTATGTATGTATGTATGTATGTATGTATGATATGATGCATGTGCATACACACACACACACACACACACACACACACACACACACACACATATATATATATATATATATATATATATATATATATATATATATATATAAGAAAATGTGATGTATCTTACTATGTATTTCTTACGAAAACCTGCTAGCACTCTCAGCCGTTGGTCGTGAAGGTGTTTTGACAATCTAGTGACTCTCACCTTTGTAAACACCATGTAGAGGTGAGACAAGAGACATACGGTGTGATAGTTTTTTCTTTTGTTTAATCTTCTTTTTCCCGCTTTTTGTGAAGCAGGGTCGTATCTGACTCTTTCCACAGTGAAGGTATTATACACTCCTTCGGATAGCAAATAAAACAGAACGAGTATTTTCCATAGACCTTCACCTCCGAATCTTAACACCTCTATTGCGATACCATCTTTCCCAGGAATTATGTTTTCATCAGTTTGAGGGCATGATGATGATGATGATGATTATGATGATGCATAAATGAATAAAGTATCAGAGTTTTAACTAATTGTAGTGACGGATAAATCGTGCAAATCAATATATATTCTATAAACATGCCTATGCATGTTCGAACGGTCGTATTTCTAGTATATCAACTTACTATTTATTTATGCTACTTTTCATATATTTATGATCACTCAAAGAAAATCTATATAAATTATATGTAATGATAATACATGATATTTTCTCTCATTTATTTATTGTTATTGACATGAGGATTATTCAAAGTGACTAACAAATAATGGTCCTTATTTATGTAGTTTATTGAAGGTAGAATTCCATAAATTAAAATAAAAAAGATGGATCTATATTATATTATTTCTTAGATAAAGTGATAATAAACTAAAAATAAAAAATATATATCAAAATTTCATGAATTCTTTTAGAAGTAACGAAATTAGAATATTGCAATATTTATACAATCCCTAAAGTACAGAATATTATAAAAATTATTAAAATTTTTCAAATTTAATAAATATATTTGCGATTGTTCAAAAACATATAATTATATATAATAATTGTTGTAATCTACTTATCAATATTCACATAAACGTTATTCCTAGAATAAATACATACTTACTTAGATTATCGGAGGAAAAAATATAACTTTGTAAGTCAAAGTTTATATATTTATAAATAAAGTAGCTATATATATATAAAAGAAGCTGGGAATATGTATGTATACATATGCATATATATATATATATATATATATATATATATATATATATATATATATATATATATATATATATATATATATATATATATATATATATATATATATATATATATGTATATATGTTTCAATAAAATTGTAAAAGTAATATGGATTTTCTGAGCAATTTTTAATGTTTTTAATACCTGTTTACTTTTCCCCCAGAGGTGCCTATCACACACACACACTTTTGGAGTTAGAGGTCAATCATGGCGACGGGTTCGACAAAGGCATATATATATATATATATATATATATATATATATATATATATATATATATATATATATATATATATATATATATATATATATATATATATATATATATATATATATATATATATATATAAACTTTGGTCTGTGAGAGGTTCTGTGAGAACGACTACAAAACCATGTAGTTGGGAACCAAGCTTATCCCCGCTTAGCCATGCCTACGAATAATATGTTATGGAGGATCTAGGAATGAAGTCCAGCGCCTTGTACATACGTTTCATATGCATATACAGTTTGAGATCCTATGTCTCGTGAAGCATTAAGCATTTCTTCAGTTGTAATGAGGGATACTCCGGTTATCCGCACTCCAGCAATGTATCGTCTTTGCAAATCAGACACGACACGAATTGTAAGTTATTCAAATACAAGTACACGTAATAACGAAATCAATGTCAAGAGTGCCATGCCATGACGTACATCGCATGCATAAGCTACGAAGGGAGCACTTTTGAGTTTGTCATATTGCCATTAATAGGTAAAAACATAGACAGAGTAGTCAGATATGAGTGATGCTTCCTTTATTATGGCAAAACCTCTCTCTCTATCTATCTATCTATCTATCTATCTATCTATCTATCTATCTATCTATCTATCTATCTACCTATCTATCTATCTATCTACTTGTCTGACTTTCTGCCTGTCTGTGTCTCTCTCTAGCTGTCTCCCTTTTTGTCTGTCTATCTACCTATGTCTGTGTGTGTATACACACGCGCCCACACACACCCACGCACAGATAGTTATGTGTGTGAATGTATGTATTTTCTTGTATATAAATATAGAGAAATCTTTATATATATATATATATGTGTGTGTGTGTGTGTGTGTGTGTGTGTGTGTGTGTGTGTATACATATATGCATATATGTATGTGTGTGTTTGTGCGTGTGTGTGTGTGTGTGTGTGTGTGTGTGTGTGTGTCTGTGTGTGTGTGTGTGTGTGTGCGTATTCTCACGCGGGTCTGTGGTCTGTGTAAGCATCATATCATACAGTGCAATACTCATAAAATATTTTATGCTCTCTAGTGACAAGTATTTCTGAGAATAATGGCCATATTCCTATACTAAATTATTCTCCATCCGAGTTCTTTTTCTTCTTTTTTTTCTCAGACTTATGGTAGCACAAATAACCTGAAATGGATTTTGGTTCCAAATGCTACAATTTCATATTTGAGTGATCAATAAAGCATCGGCGAAATCGATTATTAATCGAGTTTCACTTCAGTCGTAAGTGGCATCACCCAACTATTTGCGGCCATGTTGCAATAAAGTGTTTCTGTCTCTGCATGTACACATATACATCTACCTACATGTTTGTATATATACATACACATAAATATACGTAACACATGTATATGTACGTATGCATGTGAATATATATATATATATATATATATATATATATATATATATATATATATATATATATATATATATATATATGTATATATATATATATATATATATATATATATATATATATATATATATATATATATATATATATACATATATATTCAAATATAAATTATACATATATATATATGCATTTATATATAAGCATATACATATGTGTGTGTGTGTGCTTATAAACACATACACAGACATGCATCTATAACTATATATATGTATGTATGTATGTATGTGTATTGGGGATGTTATAGTAATAAAATCAGCAGAGAAGAGCTTAGACAACTTTGCTCTATACATAATTATGCTGAACTAAGCACCTGAAGTCATTTGATGCGTAACTAATTACTCAGTTCTATATAGATTTATTATGGTACAGAATAGTGTGAGAATGTAACATTTTAACAGGCCTGTCAATCCTGGCGGTGAGACAACACGGTTTGTGTGCTTTGCTCCACCAAGGGGCTTCATACGAACTAATACAGAAAAGTCGTCTGTTGTAAAGTAGATATATTTAAGATAAGTAAATATATAAGTGGTAAACTAATCTATCGCCCGATATAATACCACCACGTGCTCAAGATTGCGGTTTTCCACACACTCTACTTCGGTCACTTCCGGCTGATATCGGAGCATCGAAGTCATGTGATTGAGAGAGAAGAGGGGATACAAGTTGAACTGTAGCAGACTATAGAAGAAATTATTCGAATTTTGTTGAGAGATAATAAGGTTTCATCGATTATATTTTCAACTATATTCATATCTATAGAATGCTTATAAAATAATTAACAAATATTTAAAGATTCATTATTTCTATTAAACATCTGTTCTACTTCTTTCTGAACAGAATCATAAGTAAAAATATTAGCGAAAAATCAGTAGAATATATCTCTCTATCTACCTATATATATATATATATATATATATATATATATATATATATATATATATATACAGAGAGAGAGAGAGAGAGAGAGAGAGAGATGTGTCTGTGTGTGTGTGTATATATATATTTATATCCATCTAGATATGCACATATATGTGCGTATAAATATATATATATATATATATATATATATATATATATATATATATATATATATATATATATATATATATATATATATATGTATATGTATATATGTGGGTATGTATATCTATGTGCATGCATTAATGTATGCATATGTGTAATTGCACTTGTATGAGTGTGGGGAAGAGTGGTGTAGCTATTCCCATTACTATCAATAATTAATAGACTTTCCAAGAAATGATGTTGTAAATATTTCTCATCAAAGAACGAAACATCTTACTGCCGGGAGGCTGCGGATTCCTCAATGTATAACGACATATCTTCAAGTTGGAAATGTATTATGATAACAAAAACTTATTTATGCATAATGAATATTTACATATTTCGTTTAGACATTTCTTTCATATATATATATATATATATACGTATGTGTGTGTACGTGCATGGACACACATTTATATATATATATATATATATATATATATATATATATACATGCGTGTCTCTTTCTTTCTCTCTCGCATCACTCTGTCCTCTCTCTTTTCACACACACACACACTCACACACATATACATAGACGTGTATACACACATGAGCATGTATGTTTAAATTAGCATTTTACCGTAGGGCCCCACTGTATTTCATGTCAAACTACATTTATGCTCTGTAATATTGCTGATGTTTTTCTATAAGTACTCATGATAATCAATAATTATATGAGACGAGGCCATAAAACCTTAAAGATAAAAATACAATTCAAAAACTGATTATAAATTAAACAACATGATTATAAAGGAAACAATGCTTATTGGTTCACCGATGTTACTTCTCTCTCATTTTTTGTAGTTTCCCGTATGTATGTGTGTGTATATATATATATATATATATATATATATATATATATATATATAGGAAAATTTGTTGTTAAACATGTATCTAAATTTGACCTATGTGGTCTCCACCACACAATATACATCATCCTCCAAAACACCCCTTCCATATGAAAAACCTGAGAAAGAAAAAGGCACTGAAGATGCTATGAACCTGCAATGTGAGTTGGATGAAGTATACAAGTGGGTTGATAAAAACAAAATGCAGTTGAATGCATTTGAAATATTTTTTTCACTAGTACAGTTTACATAAAATATCAAATTTGAAAACAGAAAGATATGTTTCAAATATATATATATTACAAAATACATGGTACCCTATTGTGCATCTTTATGTGTCATTTATTGTGAAAATAAAAATGAAAATTAATAATTTGGTTGAAAATTTCACATATTGTCATGAATTATTGAAGTGTTGAAGTGTTAAAGAGTTGTGAAGATGTGTTGCTCACCGGGCGTCATGCCTCACCTCAGGCGACGTAATACTGTCACACATAGATGACTTGTGGAGCGTCATTGCTGTTGTCGGCCAAAGATTGACTCGAATTTTAATCAGCCACAAAGCAACTAGTAACATTGTGTCAATCAATATATTGACTAGATGCCTCTATGTGTGTGTGTATGGTCGTGTGTGTGTGTATACGTGTGTACATACTTATATTCATGTATCTGTACATATAGATGTTCAAAATGATATGTAAAAATATACACACACATGCATGTGCGCAGCTGTACTCATCATGTATGCATAGATTTGTATATATGTATATGCGTATACATACATACTTGCGTATATATTTGTATATATATATATATGTGTGTGTGTATATATATAATACATACATATATATGTGTGTGTAAATATATATATATATATATATATATATATATATATATATATATATATATATATATATATATATATATATATATATATATATTTAAATATATACATACATAGCGACATGCAGGCGCATATATGTGTGTCTATATGAACATACGTGTGTGTGTACTTTGTGCGTATGAGAGAGAGAGAGAGAGGGTGGAGAGAAAGTGAGTGATTGATAGATAGATAAAGAAATAGATACATGTATGATGGATACAGACGTGCGCGCGCACACACACACACACAATCACAAACACAATCACACACACAGACACACACACACACACACACATATATATATATGTATATATTTGTGGTTAAGTTTCTCTCATTCCGTAGTTACATCATGTCTATACAAATAACATGATTTCCGTTGGATTAGTGAAATCGACAGTAGGTGTTTCTTGGCAAAGTTGAATGAAGTAAGCGCTAGTGAGAAAATGGCGGAGCGTTTATCGAATAAATATTTCCAGTGCATATTAGTTGCATAGAGGGATAGCTTATGATTTTAATGAAATTAAGGTTGTTTTCATTGGTCTCTCAGACCGGTCTTTCATAACGCTAATAATCTGTACTACTGCCAATTTATCCGTTTGTTTGATTAATGGGAACGTGTGCGGGAAACTTAATGTATGATGGACGGACAAAGAGCAGCGAAGTTTGTCGATGAATTACAAAGAAAATGAAGCGGAGAAATAAAATGGCGAAGTGTTTCTACACCAAAACTGGATAAACAAAAGCAGCATTTTTACGGCTATAGAGTATGAAAAATGTAAATTATCACATAATAAGTAGGTGTATGAAAGTATGTATATATGAATTTATAACTATATACATACGTACATGCATATATATGTATGTGTGTGTGTATGTGTGTGAATGTGTGAGTATACATATACCTAAATACATATTTAAATATAAATAGAAACCGACTAAGTGATAAAATATCCGTATTTACTATCGGTATCAGTAATCTGTGCTATGCCTGGGCATGGATATGCAGGCACACTATGCTCATAGGGTACAGGAAGCAACACAATAAGCAAAAGTTTATCGGGAGTCAAATTTAAATAATCAGAAAATGGAGAAAACTTTTGATAAACAAACAAATTGGACCACATCTGTATATTCATTTTTAATACAAAACATAGCATAATATTTCGGTGACATAACAATTCTTACGGCCGTTTCCGCTTCTAATGCCAGTCGGTGCCTATCTGCACACCTTCATAATCTCTTATTTCTATGACACAGTTTATTGTATTCTAACAACACTATTGTAACGGCGCTTCAGTTATATTGACAGTGAAGCGTTAGGCTAGTGGAGAACTTGATATTAATTAAATAATGACAATGGAACTGGGGTTACGAATTCATCGTTTTAGCGAACAACTGTTTGCTAATTCAGTTGGATACATGAATCGTGTTACCCTGTTATATGTATGCATGTATGCATGCATGTATATATATATGCATACATATACGTATCCATCCATCCTTCCACACACACACACACACACACACATATATGAGAGAGAGAGAGAAAATAGATAGATAGATCCAATATGAGAAGAATCAACAAAATGTACTGCATCCAGTGAGAGATAGATATTAATTTAATGCACAACTGAAACATTTCTAAACTGTTTCGTACGTTTATGGTACTTTAAGTAGGCATGTTTATACAATACGCCATGTATCTCCAAGCAGTCATTTATACTGCGTTAACAGAGCCTTGGAGATACATGGCGTAGTATATAAACATGCCTACTTAAAGTATCATAAACCATGAAGCCATTAGTAGGTCATTCTTTCCATAATATATATATGTATATATATATATATATATATATATATATATATATATATATATATATATATATATATATATATATATATATATATATATATATATATATATATATATATGTATATATATGGGTGCTTCTCTAGCATGGCCGCAATCAAATAACTGAAACAAGTAAAATAATAAAAGAACATATATTTTGACGATAAGGAGGTATCATCCGTCACCGATTATCATCACGCTTCGCATCTCTTTAGTTCTTCAAATGCGTTTCCATTTTGATGAGAAGTAACTGAAGTGGCAATATTGTGTTGAGGTAGTTTACATAGATGAAAACCTCTCTACTTTAACTATCTGGCTTCCAAGTAATTTTCAATTTCAGTGCCTTTAATTTGTAGGATATTCCAATTGGCCAACATTTACTTCAAATTTTCACGACGAATTACACGAGATTTGTTTTCTTATTGGTATAAGAGACATTCTTATTGGTATAAGAGACATTCTTATTGGTATAAGAGACACTCGAAATACAAAAAAAAAAAATTTTCATATACAAGAAGCTACAATATTTTTATATATTTATTATGCACAACCATCTTCTGACCTAGTTTCCATGAAACCACATACTAAATATGTACGTTCTTATATACACATATACATACATACACACACACACACACACACACACACACCCACACACACACACACACACACACACGCACACACACATATATATATATATGTATACATAAAAAGAGAGAGGGAGAGAGAAAGAGATATATAAATAGATAGATATATACTTATATATATATATATATATATATATATATATATATATATATATATATATATATATATATATATATATATACATATATATGTAAGTATATGTATGTCTGTGTGTATGGATATCTATATGTTTAAGCATGTGTGTGTGTAAATACGTTACGTATATATGTGTATATATATGTTTGTGAGTGTGTGTATGTGTATACATACATTTATATGTGTGTTTTCAGAGAGGTTTATGCATGTATGTGCCCCCGTGTATGTGTCTAAATAAAGAGAAGATAGATACATACATAGAAATATAGATGTAATATTTATAATGAAGGCAGGTGTATGTTTGGGTGTGTGCGTATAGGTGCCAATGCTCGTGTGTGCGAGCGTATCTTTTTGTACATTAACCTACATATTGAAATACGAAAAGCGGAGAAATTGTCTGGAAAGAGAGAATGGCTGAATCAGTGAGGGAATTAATAAAAAGGAAAAATTATTGAAAGATGAAAGACATAAAAAAACAAGAGAGCGAATTAAGAATAGCCAAAATAAAGGGAAAAAAAATAAATATTTTCACAATATTAATTCGATTCACATTCTGTTTCCAACATCGTATGCCATTCTTCAAATATTCATATAAACAGGCTGAAGTGCCTTCTTTTTACTCTTGTATTGTTTCTGTTTCAAATAATTCTTAAGTTCCTCAGGAGAGATCGTTCTATCGTGACTATTATTATACACTTTCGTCGCATTTCCATCATCACTATGTTTATTATTATTATTATTATTATTATTATTATTATTATTATTATTATTATTATTATTATTTGCAGCAGCAGCGGTATTAGTAGTAGTAGTTGTTGTGGTGATGGTGTTTGGTGGTGGTGGTGGTGGTGCTAGTAGTAGAAGTGGTTTTATATTTCTGTGTGTACTTCTCTTTTAAATATTTCCCCCTCTTTCTGTGCATTACTCTTACAATTCATATTGTAATCTGTTTAAATATATTTAGTTCTTTGTTATGTTTCGTCGTATATATATTCTTCATTCCCTTGTTGATAACATGTTTATTATTCCTTCTATTCCCATTGTATTAAGGAGTTCATCTTCTTCTTGAAACTTTCTTATTTCTTTTTTGCTCATTAATTCTTAAATTTGATTTTTATATCTTCCTTTGCAGCTGCCATTGTTGCAGTTAATATCACAATTTGTTTTGCTGTTTACTCTTTATTCCTGAAATTGTACTTTCTCTGATTTCGGTCATTTAAAAAATGTTTATTATTGTTGTTGATGTGGTTATTCTTCTCGTTGTTTTTGTTGATCTCGTCGTTTTTGTGTTTTCCTTCTTTTTAGTATTGGTGTTTAACCCCAGGTCAGCTTAGATGAAATAAAACTTTCATTCGAAGACATTCAAATACGACCCTTTTACCCTTTCTTTGCAGACTCCTTATATATAGAGTCACATCATAATTTGTGGTCTGCTTTATTCTTTCCAAGTTGGCAATATCTGAGATTTAATACTCAACCGGTTACCATTTCTTGCAAGCGTATGTAGAAGCGCTGCCACTACCTTCTGAAACTCAGATGCTGCTTTTGTTATTGATGTTGTTGTGGTTGTTGCTGTCTCTATCAATTATAATGCCCTCTTCGAGTCTCGTGAAATGTGATGTTCATTGGAAATGCGAGGAATTTATTTTGTGATTCAAAAGAATATTCAGAAGATTTTATTTGAAAGCTAAACCTTGATCTACCATTACAAAATTGACTTGTTTTGACGTTTGGTAAATTAAATGACTATCAACATAAGAGGAATTGATGAAACTGTACAAACAAATATATCTTGCACCGTCCGTATTGATAATTATTCGGTCGACAGTTTTCTCGTGAAAATAACGTATAAATAGTTAAGTATTCTGTAGTTTTATGTGCATTTAACATGATCATCAAACCGAAAATGATTGTCTCGCTTCAACACAGCATACGGGCTTCCACAGTGTCCTCCTACCTCATTTGATTTGTCATAAAGCAAAGATCGACAGATTCTATAGAAAACGAAACAAAGGACAGCAGAAAACATCACACATTGGAATCGAATCTGGGACCTGATAATTGCATATCGGAACTTTTTATTCCACCGCCTTCTCTAAACTGAACAGAAACCTCGAAAACAAAATGCACCAAGCAAACTTATCATAACACAGAGATAAAGCAATAATAAGAGAAGAAACACTAATTAATGTAATTATGGTAATTAATTATTCTGGAGTACATGGTACACGAAAATATACTGAATATATATGTGTGTCTATGTTGTGTGTGTGTGTGTGTGTGTGTGTGTGTGTGTGTGTGTGTGTGTGTGTGTGCGTGTAGTGTGGGGGGTGCGTATGTGTGTGGTAACATTAAGCTAACACCTGTTCCTACAATTATCACTGGAACGTCTAGAAATAGCAGTCAAATTTCACTTATATCACAATCCGCAAGATTTGCATAGAAGGGTCCAATATGTCTGCTCCCCTGGGCCCTGGGTAATTAAATCTGTTGATAAAAAAAGTATGTAATAATCCGAGGCGACAGGAGTTCATCGGCACTCCGCACTTCTGATAGAGCATATTCATGATCAACGACATTCCATCCATGAGTCATATTTTATGACATTGTCTATTATAAAGTTTTGAAAAGGTCGATTCTAACTTCACGCTATATCATAGTTTTCCTTGCTATTGTTCTTCGATGATTGAACAGAGTTTTTAACTGAAGACGTTCCTTCTGTGAGAACCCAGTATGCTTATGTTTTTATAGTCATGTATACTTTTTAATACTTTGGATTACATTTTCAAGCTGTTACGTTGTTCTACTTGTCTGATCACCGAGCAGTTTATATAATCAACGAGATTCCTTCCGTGCCAAAGCTGTAAGCTCATGCTTATATTTACATATTCATTAGTACATTTTTCAAAGTGTACTTCTGATTTTAAGTCACCAGCGTGTAAATTCTAAGCTGTAAACAACTGTTATTTCTAAGATAGACATCGACAACATTGAAGACATATGGCTCTCGACTTTCTTTGCCTTTGTACAGTCGCTCGATCATCTTCAGGTAATAGCAGTCAAACACCCATACAATAAATATTAGACGAATCATTATCAAAACAAACGCAATCATCAACAATCTGGCAATAATTCCCTCACCATATGATGCCAGCAGGAAATACTAAATTTCGTTTAGTGATATATTGGATAATAACAGTTTGAAGAATCGAAAAGCTGGAACTACACCAAGATCTACCTTTCACAGCACTACCGTTGAATATGTGCCAATGACAGAGCGTCTAAAGAAGGCGCAGCCTGTTAGGAATAACAAACTTATTTGACTTAAATCATGTAGTTCTCTCTTTGAAAATAATGGATATATGGGATGCTTCCCTAGATACAAAAGGTATAAGTGCGTTGTTTAGGGGCAAGGGTGAACAAAGCTTTGTGTGTGAGTCCTGAAAGCTTGACATTCTGTGTCTTTGAGTAAGGCACTTCGCTTTACGTTGTTCCAATGTCTCCCGCTGTTACATTTTGTTGCATCCTGCTATTGCATCCGAACGAATGATGTTGCATCCTGCTTTTCCTCACATAGGCTGTCACTTTCTGCCCGACTTCTGAAGGCCGCTCAGCGTGTCTACGCCAGCTTGCAATTACACCGGCAGCTAAAGCAATTTGTGAAAGCATTGTACACATTAGCCAGCAAACCAAAAGTAAAAGACTTGTTGGACATAAGTGGATTACCACGTATTATAGGTTTTGCTTATAGAGCTGAAAATTCAGCAAGTCTTTCCCAACGTTCCGACTAAACACAACTACATATTTCAGCAGTTGCATAAGGCTACATTTGACTATATAGCATTTAGCTTCCTTACCAAGGGGCGTCACAGTAAGCTTGTCTGACAGCACGGGATTGAGTTCTAGAAAATGCGAACGGAGCAAAATCTTATATTATTTATTTGGTCATTTCAACGACACTCACTCTACTAGATGGCATCCAATACAACTTATAAATTAAAGTAAAACTATTTAGATACTTCACGTAATCAGATTTAACTGTTAACTCTATATGTTCGGGCACTACGTATTTGAATCGATTGCGCGTCTATTCAATTCAATTTATCGCAATTGTATTGAAATATAAGAAAGAGCGGAGTGCTTGCCGCAAGTAATTATCGCAAGCTGGTATACTGCACTGATGTAATCATCGACTACATTGTGATATTAACAGTAAACGTTGTGGTCCGTTTAACTCCATGGATACTGCAGATAAGAACCGGATCAGTGGCTTGTAAAGCTTTCTAAAACCTAATAACTTCATTGAATGCAAAGCTTCGAGAAGTTGCAGGAATGATAAAAGGTGAATATAATCAAAATATACACAGCAAATAGAAATACGAACACACAATGATACAGTAAAAGAATGTGTACAGAGGTAGACCGTTCGAAACGATAAAACAAGGACGCTCATATTTATGAAAATATAAAAGAGCCTCACATTGTTTATAAATATTCATTAATCTTTCCACGATACAGACTACTGTGAAATCCGGTGACGAAGCAAAAATGAAAAAAAGAAATCTATAATTTGTATTATTAGTGTTTAATGATGTGTGTGATTCTGATTTGTGTGACATTAGCTTTTGATGCAATAAACTGATGCCATGCTGAAGAAGAAAAGTGATTCCGGGTCGAAGATGCAGACTTATTTGTGATTAGTTATCAATGGTGAAAGATTATTGAGTCCAAAACCCAAAGGATAAGCTAAATTATCACCATTCACACACATTATATACATATAACATACAGACGGAGGGTTACAGTTATGTATACGTATATGTATATGTGTGTATGCGTAAATATGTATGTATATATATATATATATGCCTGTATATATATATATATATATATATATATATAGAGAGAGAGAGAGAGAGAGAGAGAGAGAGAGAGAGAGAGAGAGAAAGAGATAGATAGATAGATTGCCAAAATGCTTTATCTGATCCCCTTCAAGTGAATCCATGTCTTTGCAAATATTTTAATATACCATATTACTCTACCTACTATATTAGAGTACTAAATTGTATTATGTATTATGTGTGTGTGTGTAGATAATTTGATACCCATTCATACTTACACGCATATATGTTTAAACTACAATGAGTTCTTGAAACTTTATGTAACCCTGAACCACTTACACTGGATATTCTGTAGCGACTGTCTTTAAAGCAATTCGGAGAGGCCCTAGTTTTGAGTAAAACGTAACATTTTCTTTCTTATATTTCTCCTTATTCCTCTTTCAGGAACCTAAATAATGTTGTCACTTCAGCTCTTCGTCTCACCACTCTTGGAATCCTTGCAGCGATCAAAGTTGTTGACTTAAATTCTATGGCAAAGAAGAAATGGAACGAAATTCTCCTTTTTATAGAATGCGGTGGAACAAAATCGGTGTGTCAATACATGGGTAACTCTATTCGAATTGTCCGCGCACAATGATGCTTAATTTGATATCTATTTTTAACCCAACAGAATTACTTGCAAATGAATATCATAGGCTATGTACACATACAAATCTATCTATCTATTCGATCTATAAAATCTATCTGTGTGTTTGTCAGTCTGTCTGTATGTCTATGTGAATGTATGTATGTATTTATGTATGTATCTATGTATTGAGAATCAGAAAAAAATACTTTTCTATTGAATGCAACCGAGGTAGTTAGATACATGTCAGCTTCCTTTTAAAACACAGCACTTCGATCACGCAACATATCAATTGATCTATCGGAAGCTAATAGCAGAGTCTAGAACACTTTCAGAGTGGCGGTATGATTCAGGATAATCAATGAGCAAATATATCGGAAGGTTTATTCCAAAGACTAAAAGGATTATTCAATATAAATGTAGGATGTTTGACGGATTTACACTAATAGTCGGAGCTGTTACATTTCCTGAACGCAAATTTTACTTCATCTATCACCATATAAATGCGTTTAAGTTTCGCCTTCTCTAACGGAATTACAACATTTCTCAAATCTCAATGATTTCTTCGTGCATATAGAAATTTTTCGATACCAACAAAAAGAAGGGAAATGAAGTAAAACTAGTTTTATTCGACTGGAGAGAAAGAAGGGAGCAAATCGAGGGATAACATGATGGAATAAATGTAAGAATTATTACTATTGATTTCCAAAGGTCTTATTGAAATAAGATGAAAAGCAAAATGCAATGTATAGCAGGGCCAAAGGTGACGAAATCTTGTTCATCCACTCGCTTTGTCATATAACAGTAGAGAACTTAAGGTTAAGGTTTGCGTTTTGCAGTGACTGTAGGTTTGTGTGATTGTCTTTTGCTTTGCATGTCTGGCTGTGTAGACCTCATCTGCGTTTTGGCCCTTGTGTGTTTCTGTCAATTTCTCTGAACATCAATATGGATGCGTGTACATTTGCGTGTTTGTGTGTGAGAGTGAGAGAGAGTGGGAGAGACACAGAGACAGAAAGAGACAAAGACAGAGAGATAGACAACGAGAAAGAGAGATAGAAAGACGTTTATGTGGGTGTTTTCATGTGTAAATATATATGCACGCATGTATATCAAGGTATACACAGACAATTATATGTATATGCATATATATGTATATATACATATATGTGTGGGGGGTGTATACACACATGCATACATATATACATGCACACACATATACACACACACGCACACACACACATATTTAAGTGTACCAACGTAGAGACATTTTTCTATATGTCTATATTTACTCGTATGTACCATTTATCGTATAATAAAATATGCGTATAAATGTATATACATGCGTATTTATATATATGGACAACCGTACATAGACACATATAAAAATATATATTATACATATATGCACATGTGTGTACGTGCATGTGTGTGTGTGCATGTGTGAATGTGTGTGCACGCGCAGGCATCTGTCTGTATGTATGCATGTCTGTGCGCTTGTGTATGCTTTTGTTTTTGAGAGTGTCTAAAACAACTTTTCTGCTGTGATTTCAGCATTCAGTAAAAGACACACACATTTTGTCATAATACACTCGATAAGGAGAGCGATAGTGATTCTAGCCATGTTAACGGTGATGAAGATGATGATGATGACGAGTCTAATAGTGTGAGAGAGAAGTTGTTTGAGGAGTAAAGCCTAATGAAAATAATATAAGTTAACTTTTGTCTTACAAAACGCTATCAGCAGTTTCCCCATCGACGTCACCCTCCCCTTGTCATCGTCGTCTCATCGCCGTCGCCTTGCCACCGTCGCTACCGTCGCCTTTAATATTCAATGCATCATAGCATACGCAAGTCACTACACGTTCGTTTAAATGTGTATAATTATATGAATTTATGTAACAGCGCAAGTAAAGTGCTATACATAAGAATATGTACGTATACGTACATATACATATATATGTATGTGTGTGTGTGTACATATACATACATACATACATACATACACACATCTGTATGTTGCTCACATATTCTGGGATCACAACACACATTGTATTGTGTATTGACTTGAATGATGTCGAAGGAGAACGAGATTCGGATGAAAGTGTTGATGCTAATGAGGATGCTGGTTTGGAGAAGAAGAGAAACAACAAGAAGAGTGAGTGTGGTGAGACGTACGAGAATATTACATGTTGCTCTCTCTCTCTCTCTGTATATATATATACATATATATATATATATATATATATATATATATATATATATATATATATATATATATATATATATATATATATATATATATATATATATATATATATATATATATATATATATATATATATATATATATATACATATATATATATTTATATATACACTTATGAATATAGAAAATATCTACCTGTATGTGTGTGCATGCGAGTTTGTGTATCCGCAAATTGTGAGAGAGAGAGAGGGGGGGAGACAGTCAGACATACAGACAAATAGACAGACAGTTAGATAGATAGATGGATGGATAGATAGATAGATAGATAGATAGATAGATGGATAGATAGATAGATAGATAGATAGATAGATAGATAGATAGATAGACAGATAGATAGATATGGTGCAATGAAGATTGTCAATGTAGACAGTATTAACCATTCTGGTCACAGATGTAACTAATTAGATATCTGTCTACCTGGTGATTCTTGTAATTATAAAACTCCATGCATATGCGTATGCACACTCATATATATATATATATATATATATATATATATATATATATATATATATATATATATATATATATATATATACAGACGCGCACACATGTACATCCATACTTATATACATAGAGCCTATTTTCCAATTAATTATATTCCCACATACTTTGTATATATACTTATGTATATTTGAATGTATATACATGCACTTATACATGTATATATGTATATGTATATAGATGTATGACTATATATATACGTATGTATACGTGAATTTATGCATACACGCAATTTATTGCCGTGTACGTTTGCTTGCATGTGTGTATTTATATATTCTATTTTATCTATCTGTATTTCTGTATCCAACAATCCATCTATCTACGTTTCTACTTATGCATCTCTCTATCTACCTATCTATCTATCAATCTATCTACACATCTATCAATCTATCTATCCCTCTATCTATCCATCTATCCATCTATCTATCTATCTATCCATCTATCTATCTATCTATTTATCTATCTTTAAATCCACCCCATTTTCCTGCTAATCTCCCGAACTATCATTCTATATATTTAAATATCTCTGTATTTATCACTTTCGCTACACTTCTATCCCTCTACCTATTGTTGCATCCATCAAGCTATATTCACACAGTTTTACCGTTGTAACATACCATCTATATGCCTTTCATCTGTGTAATCTGACTCTCCTAACTCTACTATAACCATGTTTGATCTTCAGATCTTACAAGGGCCGATTGTTGCTGGTCGTGTTGTTATTGTTGTAATTTATTACCAAGTAATGCAATACTGAAGTCATTAATCTCCTGATACATAGGAGAAACCGTTACGTTGTTCAGGCGAAATGGCCGACAGCGAACCGCCTTTGTCTACCAACTCATCTGTTGTGTGCGTGTGCAAGAGAGGGAGAGGGAGAGAGAAAGAGAATAGCAGAGAAAGTGTTTGTGTGTGTGTGCGTGTGTGTGTGTGTGTGTGTATGTGTGTGTGTATGTGTGCGTGTGTGCGTGTGTGCGTGCGTGCGTGTGCATGCGCACGTATGTCTTTCGTGACTGGCTGGCATCGTAGCTCAGCAGTGATTCCGGGCAGAAATACGTTCGTCTAAATTGCCTTCATTCTACACTAATCTATGATGATTATGGTAAGAAATCTTCACAGGATTGAATTCAAATGCAGAAAGGGACAAATGCACAAGACCTCTTTGTGCGACCACTCTAAAGGTAAGAAAATGATGTAGGCTGCTTCTATGTAGTTTATAATGGGATCCTGTCGTTGTTGTTGTTTAACAACAGGTCACGTTAAAGGCGGTCGAACCGCTCAATGATCAAAAGTATTCCTGCAATATGAATAGCATCCGAATTTAAGGATTTCATAGTATTTATTGCTTATGGGTGGGTTTCTCCAAATCTTTCGTTTTACGAAATCCACTCACAAATATGCGATCGGCCCGCGCATGTAACACAAGACATTCGACTAAGGTGTCATACGGTAGGCTAAGAAGCAAACTTTCTTTCAGAAACTGAGAAATAATTTGAAGGGGATTAACCGATCCTGATTACTACTAGATCAACCGTGCAGAGAATAGAACGATGATTTTGCTTCATACACCGTTGGGATTATGGAGTCCTAAAACAGTTAATACAAACCTAGCGTATAATCAACGGCGTTCCAATCGTGACCGTCCAGTCATATCTTATCATAAGAAATAGTATTTTAGAATTTTACATTATCCAACGTATATTTCCTTTGTTTACACATTTAGATATAATTTCACGTAGATGTGTTTTCTGTTTCTTGCTGTACAATTCATTATATAACCATCCTGTCCTTATCTCGATGTTGTTTCTCTTATGGTTGTTTTAGTGGTGGTGATGGTGGTGGTGGTGGCGGCAGCGGTAGTGGATTTTTTTCCTTTAGCCCCAGACTAACCACATCGATACAACATAAAAATGATCCATGATACTACACCTCTTATAATCCCCTTCTTGCTTGTGTATCTATGTCTCTGTTAAATGTTCCCTTTACGTTTTTAAGACACGTAGAGGAATATTTCACTGCTATGTCTAGCAGGCCGAGTTGCCATTTGAGACTCTGTCGTTCACATGACGTGAAGATGTGTTTATTTTACCGATAAATTTATAATGTATGTGTTATTGGACATCGATTTATATAGAATGTTCTCTCACCAATTGATCAATACAATATATGGCATCGTCGATATGTGTATAGTGTATATGAATGCGTCTTTTAATGTCTGTGAGTGTGAGTATGTATATGTGTGTATATACATATATATGCATGCACACGTACATACATAGACATACATATGCGTGTATATATAATCGTTCATATAGTCATTTAATAATCAATAAGTCAGAAAAAGAGGTATTCTTACATTTCTCAATAAAGTGTATACTTGTGTATATATATATATATATATATATGTGTGTGTGTGTGTGTGTGTGTGTGTGTGTGTGTGTGTGTGTGTGTGTGTGTATATACATGTGGATGTATGTATGTATGTATGTAGGCATGTATGTATGTGCAATTACATCGAACCAGAAATGAAAGTTTTTTTAAAGTCGGCATTGATAAGATTCGATCTTAGATTAGGTATTTGAGAGTGAAAAGAATAAAATAAGCTGATATAATATACTACATTTGCTCCCTTATGTATTCCAACAATACACATAACATTGTGAATTATAATTTTCTTTCTTTTTAATGAAAGATTCAGGCTTCTATTTAATAAAATCCTCTTTGACTACATAAAATCTAAAGAAAAAAAAAAAGAACATACATGTTGTCGAAAATTTCCTTTAATAAATTCTTCGTAGCCATTGGCAATGATATGACTAGCGTGAAAAACTTTCGAAAAGTTCGCAAGATGGAATGAATAATTAATAACTGTCCAATGATAATCGTTTAATTCCGAAACGGATATTGGATGACTATTATGAGTCACATGTCACGTCTTTGTAATTTCACTTCATTCTTTTCACTAATACACATTCGGAAGCATGTGAATGGTTGCTATTATAAATTTGGCAAAATTATACGTCTGTAATTATTCATAAAAGGCTTGTTTCGGAGCCGTTAAAGATCACGAACAGGCACCTCTTGTGAACTATTTATCCTTGTTAAAATGACCCTTCTTTTCCAAATCTCGAGACCAAGTAGCATCAATTGCCAAGTGATGAAGTAAAGTAATGATAACCTTTCACCTCTTTGGGTGAGAGTTTATAGAGGATCTCTCTATTCTTTACCTACATTTTCATATTACTACATCTTACCGACAAACAGGCATCCATTTTAAGCTGTAATCATAATGCAGTAAATATCGAGCTTCTAGTTTATAGATATTTGATTCAAGAATTACAATATGGCAGTCATTTTCAACTGGAATTTGCCGGAAGTTAATAATTTACAGCCAGGCACAGATTCATACTTTAATATGAACGAGTGGATAATTTCAGAGCTAAGGTCAACAATTTGATAATATACTTGGCTAGATTCCCAACCTAATTCTCTTCGCATATTGTTGACATTCGGTCTCTTAAAATGATGCTTATATGGCAGTTTTATATCTCTATGTTGATCAATCATTCTACACCTACTTCACATAATTCTGTGCTAGGATCTAACATACAACACCTAAGATAACGAATGAGAGATTCACAATTCGGAGGCCATAAAGCTGTCATCAGTAAAGATATATTATATTCTGTTGAAGAGAAATACATTAAATTTATTCCATACCCACGACAAATCATTCACTCTGTTGCTTGTTATAAGTACCATTCAATATCTTGTATCGATGCAAAGTAGCGGGACCTGACTTATAGTTCGTAGAAGAATTCTCAAAGGTCGCAATAGCAACAGCTTTTGGTTTCGAAATATTTATTACAATGTTAAAATATTCATGAATATTTTATACAATAACCGTTCAGTCTAATGCTTATAGCACAGAATTTACTGCAAAACAAATATCCATTACGCCATATTTTTGAAGCAGTATTTAAGTTTTGTTTTCTATATTTAAGATAGCAGTCCATTAAGATATTTGAAGGGAGTTCATCGAGACGTGCAGTTTCAGAGCTTACAAGGGAAATCACCCTTAATACCATTGATCCCCATGCTTTTTGCTTCTTTATTTAATAGTCCCTGGAAATGAAGAAATGCAAAGTTGTCCATGGCGGGCTTAGAACTCAGAACATAAAGCGCTAGAATAAATATCAACCACTTTAAACATTCTTCCAAAACACTGCTTTTCACTTTTTAGAATATAATTTCTCTGAAAATTAAGAGAGAGTGTATGGTTGATATGAGAATAGCAAAAGTACAAATCCATTCTACTTTTGATGTTGACTGACGCGGAACACGTTTACAAGTTCATTGTACACAGAGGAGTCAAGATGAAGATAGAGACCCGGTGGCAATTGAAACAAGTGCGTTCCAATTTCCATAGAATCATTCTTCTCTGCTTGCTCTACGTTAAACGAGAAACCTTCTCTCTGCTAAAAGAATCATCCCTAATTCATTATAGCTTTGGATGCTGTATAATCGTTGTATGTAAAAGAAGTAAATGTTCGATAATTATGAAGTAATGAGCCACAAGAGTCACAGACATGTTAGTAGTTACGTCATATTGCAGAACATTATTGATTTGTAGACTCAGAATATTCCGCCTGAGGAAATATTTCAAGTTTTATATGGAATCGTCTGGCGCGAATTATTAATAATATCATTTGAAAATGCTTATGAATATCTCAGTTTCGGTAACGTTTCTTTGTAAATTTTAAATATATTCCGAAGTAAATCGTTGATATTAATTCTCATTTAAACATGGCCCATGAAATTTAAACTAAGAATATGAAGTGACATAGGAGAACAATATATTTTCTGTATAAGGATTTCAAATTTCGGCACAAAAGCATCAATTTCGAGGGGAAGTGGGGCGGTAAGTCAATTACGTTAACCTCAGTGCTCAACAGGTACTTTTTTGTCAACCCCAAAAAGATGAAAGGAAAAGACGACATCGTCGGAATTTGAACTCAAAACGTGAATACGAACAAAATGACGCTAAGAATTTTATCCGGCTTGTCAAGTAACGATTCTATCAGCTCGCTGCTTTTTATATAATGTTCTGTGTGTTTACAACGGTATTCTACTACTACTGCACTTCCCAAGTTATATAATTCGAAATAAAAGGAAAACATCTCCAAAATGGAGTTCTATACCATTTAAGAAGCGAGGAATAACGAATGGGGGTGACCTTTTTGTAAATGCCATATAAGGAATTAAATGAAAACAGGAATAGTAATGTAAAGAATTACTAAAATGGAATTATGTTCTCAATTTGATATATTTCACATTTGCTATGTTTTACGATGTGAGATAATTCATAATAATATGTACACAAAAATATGTATACACAAATATATATATATATATATATATATATATATATATATACATACACACACACACACACACACTTATATATATATATATATATATATATATATATATATATATATATGAATAAAGAGAATTTTGTAACACATATAACTATAAATATTTCTATGAAAGCATGCAATGTAAAAACCATGTTTATTTATTAAATGTAAATATTTATTACATAAGTGCATTAAAACAGAAATTCGGCTTGGATATCGTATATGCATATAAGTAAAATCGTGTATGTACACACACACACATATATATATATGTATGTGTGTATGTATGTGGGTGTGTACGCGTGCGCGGGGAAAGAAAGAGCAAACAAAAACAGAGATGCCTATAAATATACACACATGTACAGAAACACACTCACACACACACACACACACACAAGCACACGCACACACATATAGAGATAATTTTGTATTCAGCTATATACCTAGCAATTTTCAGTTTAAAGCCCAGCAAGAGTATTCGGCTACCTGATGTGAACAAGCGTATAGAGGTACCTCAGGAATACTTTCGTGTCCGTAGCGTTTATATCAAAAATAAAAGTGACAGAAAATTAAATTCACAAGATTTTGTTTATTATGATGAGACTCGTGAATTCTATATACTTTCTCTCACTTTATTTTCATATATATTTATACGTACATACACAAATTTATATGTACACGCATGGTTTGATATTTCGTACATTTTTGTTTATATTTGTGATATCATTGATATCATTGTAAAGATTATTTTAGGATTTGTGTAACCTTATCTGAATATTGGTATCAAATTTTAGCACAAGGCTATATGCAAATATAGCTCCATATTTAAGAGATGAGGAATTATGTACATTATTTACATTATTTACAATTTACGGATATTTGTCCTTACCTTGTTTCTTCTTAACACAACGTTTCGGTTGATATACCATCCAGCCTTCATCAGTTGTCTTGGAGAAATTTCGAACCCAGGTTCGAAATTTCCTCAAGACACCTGACGAAGGCAGGAGGGTATATCAGCCGAAACGTTGTTTTAAGAACAAACAAGATGAGGACAAATATCCGTCAAATGTAAATAATGTAAATAATGTATGCAAATATAATTTCATGTATTATACGTATGTGTGCTGGCGTGTGTGTGTGTGTGTGTGTGTGTGTGTGTGTGTGTGTGTGTATGTTTGTGTGTGTGTTTGTGTGTGTGTGTGTGCACATATAGATATATGTTGACAGTGTTTATAAGATTTCGAAAGAACGAGAAAATAATTGTCTTTTGGAGAAGTGGATCTCGAAGCACATAAAACTATAAATATTTTCATGATTCACATCTTGTTATTCATAGTTTGATGTGCTTTAAGATCCACTTATCGATAAAATAACACACACGCACACACATACACATACACACACACATGTATTCACTGGTTCAAGAATTAATCTTGTGGAAAAGAACACATAAAATAAAAGCTAAAAGAAAAAAATGCAATGCCACTTGTAATACGAAGAATAATGTTGGGAACCAGCGGCGTTCTCATTATTTTTTAAAGTGTCACATACAATTAGCGATTCACTTGCATAATAAAAACGTAATTGGAAAAAGTAACTTAAAGAAATAATTGATATGATCGATAGGATGATAACTATTCATAAATTTAAAAAATATCACTATTATAGTGATCGTTATTAGTAACGGGTTTAGGTAAGCACACGCACGTGCCTAGATGTGTACGTATGCGTGAGCGCCCACGTCTATGTGTGGCGTATGTGATTACTTGTAGATTTATATATATATATATATACATATGAATATCACATGCACATGTGTATATATATATATATATATATATATATATATATATATATATATATATATATACTTACATACACACATGTGTGTATGTGTATGCATTTGTTTCTTCATGTGTACAAGTAGATGAGCAGGTGATCAAATAAAACGTATCAGATATCATCATAATTTAATACAGTATACGGACATATGTACATGTACACATCCACGCACACAAACACACACACACACACACACACACACACACACACACATATATATATATATATATATATATATATATATATATATATATATATATATATATGCATGTAAGAGAGAGTAAATATACTTAAAAAGATTACATTTGATTTGTACAATCAGAAAAGGCAGATAACTATCTGTTTTCGTATTTAATTGCTTGTTTTTATGTTTTCAATTCATGTCCAGTGCCAATTTGTATTTTGTTCAAATGGAGATCGATAAAATAAAGTATCAGTCTTGGTCGATACAACAGAATTCAGTTTTTGCCAGAGACCGTTTGTGGTTTGTGGATAATATTTTCATGTTTTCTTTTTTTTTATATTCCTTTTCCAGTTCGAACTAAATACTGCTCTGCACGTCTGCACATGAAATGATATACTGTTTCCCGCGCAGCATATTGCTAGTCCCTCGATCAAATCAAGTACATTTCCTGAAAGGGGTTTCCTTGAGATAGGACTCTACTATTATAGTCAAGCACAATTTAACGAACTTCCTGTGCACGAAGCAAATAAAAACGAATAACCTACTGCAGTACGTGGCATGTAATGTAAATTGACGTCCTCTGAGACATGAAAAATCAAACGTGATTCACGGAGATAAATGAAACGGAGTAACTACGGAAGTTCTTCCTACCTGACGACATTAAAAGTTGCTAGTAACGAAGAAGCTCTTCAAAATAAGGATGAAATATTTGGTGTAAATTCATTTCAGCAAAGAATCGAAACTTGATTACATTTTTTTAATTTCCGTTACCTCTGCATCTTTGAGCATTGCCTGTATTTTTGTTTCTGTTTGAAAAGTCAATAGCTATCAACAACATGTATGTATATAACATGAACACGTGTGTACAAATATACAAGATAACATTTGCAATCTAAATTGAAAAGAACTGTTCAATATTTAATCGTCTATGTAGAAATTAAAAAATTATACGATCGAGATAACATTTTTTTCTAATAGTTAGGAGATATAATTGAAGTAAAACACAAAAAAGATCTAAATTAAATTCCAATTTAAAACATTAAATAAAAAAATTATATTATTGATAATATAAATGATAATTAGAACATCACACTGATGGAACTAATACTATTTTCTGTCAGTTCATTTTCTTCACGTGTTACTGCTGTTATTGTTGTTGTTGTTGTTGCTAATATTTCTTCCGGCTTTTTATGTCCTGAGTTCAAATTTCATCTGTGACAGAAGAACCAACAGCAGAAGTATGCCGATATTGACGAACGTTCTGTGAAACCCATAACAAGCAGAACTGAGAAAAAGAACGCACATGTGCATGAATCTGTGAGGAGAAATCGTCGAATCACCATCCTTGAGTTATCAGAGAATGTGCAAATTAGTTACGGTTTAGTTCAGTCAATTATCACAGAAGATTTGGGTATGAGACGCGTAGCTGCCAAGTTTGTGCCAAAACTGCTTTCAGCTGACCAAATAGACATTCGGATTTCAGTTTCACAAGATCTCCTTGATTGTCTCGAGAACGATGACATCTTTTTAAAAACTTTGCGTAGGCCGCTGAGTAGGCATCGCCAAGTTTTTTGCGGAATTTGATGCAGATTCTCAGCTTAACTTTCTCTTTCATGGCCAATGTTACGATCACACGCTACACACCTTCATTCCAAGCAGTGCTGTAAACAGGGGAAGTAAGCTAGAACGTTAAAATTTAGTACGCATTCCCAGCAGAGTTCAAGATCAATCTGTACCAAGTGGCTTCAATCTGTGCGCTTCACCATCGTTACTATGACTACAACCCCAATACGTAATGATCAGACTACTACGAATATATATATATAATGTAAGCTATGCGTAGATGAAAACACTCTGATGCTTTTCAGGTCTAAGGACTCACTGATAAATTCAAATCCGAAATTCAGGGCTTGTAAGCCTATGGCTAAGTTCCCACTGACGATTTGGAATGTGCTTCCCTCTCCATACTGAACCACAGATTCTAATCCACTATCATTTCATCCATATATTTTACGGTCTGAGAGGGAATAACTCTAATTCTTCCCATTTGCTTCTTTCTGATGTTCATATCCACTTCTTGCTCCTCTATTCTCGCCTTTTCTCGCTTTTTCACTCATCGCATCGTACCATGTTTAGTTCTTTATGCCAAGTGGGCAGTGTCTAATGATTGTGCTAGGACAACCGACGTGTAAGAAAACACTATCATCTCAGCACATGGAACAAATAATATTGCTATGTGTTAATTTACTTCCTAGCCACTTGATACGAGGTTCGGTCTCATTGCATTGCACCTCTAATATAGCCTACTAGAATTTTCCAAGGCGGTGCACCTACATGGCCACTGTCAAATTGCTAAAACAACTAAAGGATAAAAGATAAAATATGTTTGTATACATATGTATGTATCTCTCTCTCTCTCTCTCTCTCTCTCTCTCTCTCTATATATATATATATATATATATATATATATATATATATATATATATATATATATATATATAAATATATATATTTATATATATATATATATATATATATATATATATATATATATATATATATATATATATATACATACATACATACATACATACATACATACATACATACATATGCATGTGTGTATACATACATGTACACATATGCATATGTGTGTTTTTGCACCGTGCTTGTTTGCATATATAAAGAAATAGGCAGAGAATGCATGTAAATGTGAATGTGTTATATGGTTACATTTCATGCCAGACATAGCAGCCAGATCTCTCTTATCAAGCACACACTATCGACAAGTCAACGTAAAACTGCATATAAATTCCTACATTCTCGTAAATGCCAGAGATTAGTTTAATATAATTCCTGGTAATTGATAGGTTCCAATTCGAAATTCAATATTTGCTTGCAATATATATTCTTATCATCTCGCTATCGCGTATTACATCGATATATTGCCGGCATGTTGAGTAACCAGCTCATTGACGTCATCAACGTACCACCTTCCTCTATCTATCCATCTATATATATATATATATATATATATATATATATATATATATATATATATATATATATATATATATATATACATACACACACACACACACACACACACACACACACATATATATATATATATATATATATTGGATGGGATATGCCATATTATAACGTTGATGTAATATATTGCATATTTCGATAAATGCTTGTCCAAGCAACTCCACAGTTAGCAAAAGCTAACAGCTATGCAACTAACTATACATAAGATTTAATTACTGCATATCACATTACTAATTAATATCTCGATACCAGCAATCATTATTATTATTATTATTATTATTATTATTATTATTATCATAATAACCAGCATTATCAGTATTATTATCGTTTTCATCATCATCACCATCATCATCATCATCATCATCATCATCATCATCATCATTGTCACTGATTTTTTGTCTTTACTCATATTCTTTTGTTTATAATTAATCATTTATTGCTGTTGTATCATTAATCTATGTATATTTCTTATTGATTATTAGATAAATCTATATTACATTGTATTGTAAATATCAAAATAATAATAATAATAATAATAATAATAATAATAATAATAATAATAATAATAATAATAATAATAAAAATAATAATAATAACAATGATGATAATAATAATAATAAATGAAATAAACGACAAAAGCGGTGAATAATACAAGACGAATTGCTTAAAGAGTAAAAGCGAACAAAAATTTTTTTAGAATAAAAACAGATTTCTTTTTTCTTTTTGGTAAAACGAATAAATGAAAATGTGATTTGATTCAGGAATTGCTTTTACTGATGTTAATCTGATATCATGGTAAATAATTATAACTGTGTTATGTATTGATGAGTCTAAAATAGTGAAAACCAATCAATCCGTCGTTCTTATACTGGCGCCCCCTCTCTCTTTATTAATCAATCAAATATTTATTTCTCTTCTTCTCTTTCCCTAACACTGCATTCTCTCTATCAGCACATTTTTGCATATACATACACACACACACACGTACATATGCGTACATTTGCATGTAAGTATATATACTTATATATATATATGTTTGTGTGCATGTGTGTGTGTTTCCACTATTGTTGTCTTTATGTTTCTTCCTTTCATTCTACACTTCCTCTATCTCGTTCTGTATATATCTCTCACTGTCTCTCCCCACATAGATAACTTTCTGTTTTTCTTTCTTTTCCTCTTTATCGAAACGACCTCTCCTCTTTATCGAAACGACCTCTCCTCTTTCCCTCTATGAGGTTCTTCGTGCCTCTCTCTCTCTCTCTCTCTCTCCTACTATCACTCCCATCTTTCTCTACATCCCCTCCTCATACTTTCTCTATGTCTCTCTCATATTATTCTATAATTGATTTCACTGCTTCTCAGTGCCTCACATTCTCTGAATACATTCTCTATCTTTATATCTCCCCCCCCTCTCTCTTTCTTTATTCGTCTTTGTCTCTCTCTCTCTCTCTCTCTTTCTCTCTCTTTGACCTGTACTATACTAATCCACCTTTATCGCATTCCACTTCCCTTCCTTCCCTCTGATTTCTCACCCAGTTCCTTGCTCTCTGGTTTTATCTAATTCATCGTCATCTCTCCCTCTTTATCTCTCGTTCCGTCATATTCCAGCTCCTAAATCGACTTCCATTATATCGAACCATGAAACTAACACTATTTGCGATGCTGCTGATACGATGCATTGAGAAGGAGGTAAAATTTCAGGTACTCTACGACAGGGGTTCAATCACACTTTGAAGACATCTCAATCCGTTAATACTTGTGTTTAATTCTTACATTTATCGAAGAAATGCGAGTCACAGATACCACCTAAGATATTTCACACAATGTCTTTCGTTTCAGTGAATAATGTGCAAAGTGAATCCCCAAACAAATCGTAGAATTCCAGGACAACTTTTGAATGGCTGTGCTAAATAAGGTGATACTTTCTTGGAAGAAGATATGTAGGGGGTTGCTTTCATATCTGTTTTGTAGATATTAGTAATTCAGGGACGCGAACTGGCAGAATTGTTAAGGGTGAATTCCTTTCTAACTTTCTAACTTGCATTGTGAGTTCAAAGCACGCCGATGTTAACCCTGCCATTCAGACTTCTCACTTCAATAACAGCATGTAACAATGAAGTATTCAGATCTACGGTATCAACTTATCCATTTATTATGAAACTAATGGCTTTCTACCTCAGTCATAAGCAATTACTAACTCTTCATTTAGCATTGATATAGAAAAACACTAATACTTTATATCTTGTACAGTTTGTGCTATATATTTTTATGCCGCGGGTCAAGGAAATATGTTTAATTAAACTTTAATATGGCATATTAGCACGCAGTGAGGATTGATCTCTTCCTTAGCTATTGAATATTCAAACTGATGCCGTCTTCATTCCCGCATTATATTTTCATTGCAATTTCATTTAAATTAAATTTCAAGATTATCCCGTTTGCTCCTTCGCCTGTCATGACCAGAGTGAATAATCATTAAGCTAATTATTTTTTTCTCCATTCCACACGTGTCATTGTAATTAATTAAAAATTATTAGCTCACTACATTATGTATATTAACAGCGATTTAACTATTCGTTTTCAGTGAAGTTGTCACTTCGTATTCCTACCCGCCTCGTAACAGCTTCTCTATATTATATTTTAATGGACCTCGCGTGTGGTTAATAAATTTCAGCTTAGTTGCAGTTTCTGTTCTGTAAAAGAAACAAAAGACAAACCCGTTTCTCGATTTTACACGGAGATATTTTGTTTGTCTATTCCCCAACTAGTTGAATTAGCAAATACATGTTTTGCTGAATATTAAGAGAACGGGTAATATGTTTGGTGGCAGGAATGAACGAATATACGTGATAACAAAGATATTAAAAATCTCTAGTCTTTTACACAGAGTATTATATTAAAGCCTATATTTTATATATTGAAAGGAAATGTTTGTTGAACAACAGATTCGGAAGAATGCTTCCAAACACGATTTATTTTTAATATTCCATGTTCATATAATAGCTATCAGCTAAATCCTTCCGAACAAATAACATTCCCTGTTCGACACATTTGTGTCAACAATTAGATTGAAGAGACAGAGAGAGAAAAGAGAATGAAAGAGAAAGGTAGAATACCACTAGAGATGTGATATCTATTATAGTCTAAAATAAATCGCATGCATTATTTGGATTATGAGCATGTCACGCCACCTACCGAGTTACGGGGTAACTTGCCACATAGTGTAGAACACTTAAGGCTGAAAGCAGGCTTGCTAGAAATAGAAAGAAATCTCCTTCAGAATAGGAAGTACATATTTGATTCGATACTTGAACAACGTATACAAGATGTTCCTGCGTGAAAGTCTGAAGGACAACATTGTTCTGGAGGTTTGCAGCTCGCTTCAAAGATAAACGGAACCGACACAAGAAAAACAAATTATTTGCCAAGAAATTATTTTTCTCTCATGTCATAGTCTAAAGGATATTTTTGCAATATATTCAATAAAAGAGGATCAAGGAACTGGTGTCCAACATTATTTGGTATTTAATATGTCGGTCGAAATAATTCATGAGAAACGTACTCTCGTACAGAGTAATGCAGAAAATGTTGAACAGGTAAAAAAGCTTTCGGCAGTTGCCGCGGTGGCAACCAAAAATATTGATATCTCTGTGGATAGATTAAACGATTTTTTTAGAAAAGTGAAGGAGGAGGACAGTAATGTAAAAACATCTTCATCCTCCAATGTTAAAGAAACTGAACGAATCACTGTAGTGTCTAAACTTTTCTGTCCACAGAACAGAAGATTTAAGCATTTTGAAAAAGAAAACAATTTGAGAAGTGCCTGTCCTCAATATGGAAAGATGTGGACTATATTGCAATGGGACAGGCATACAGAACCATTGACGTCCGTTTTCTAACTGAAGAGATGTCCCGCTGGCACTCCGTGTGCCCCCTGAAAACAAAGGAGTTGGTGTTTCTGCCGACATACAAGGGAAGACGCACGTCCCGTGTGAGGGTTACAGAAGAACCACCGGATATCGATCCGAGTGAGGTTATGGCTGTCCTGTTGTTTAACACGGAGGACAGAATAAAAGTTTTCCAAATTACATGCTCTGTCCCCTTTCCCCCACCAGAATTGGCTCGGGCAGAGCATTTCGGCAATTGTTCAGGGGTCGCAGGAAGATATTCAAATGCTTCTTGGGAGAATTTTCGCATCTTGAGCCAACGCATCCCTAGCTCACTCCTTGGCGGTTTCTGGCAGCAGACAGAGCACTTCACAATTGGCTTTCCTCCCTTCCACAAAAAGCGGAAAAGGATACTCTCGAATTTGTTCAGCCGCAAATCGGGGAAAGGCACCACGGTCAAACAGTAGGTGATTAATGATGCTATAAACATCTGCATCAACTCCGCCCTCCCTAGCAAGGATAACGCCCGCCCAGACCAGGTCAGTGATAGAGCAGTCACCTTGCTGGCCACCTCAATCTTTACTCGTTACAGGTGTCGTTGGAACTGACCTCGCCACACGTGTGTCAGCTCATCCCTCGTCCTTCTTTAGATAATTTGGCAGATCTAGAATTCTCCAAATGTCCTTTTGATGTCTTTCTTTCAGTTGCCTGTATAGGGTTTCCCCTGTGCAGGCACATCTCTCCTTAAGGTCCTTGTGCATAGCATACAGTCTTGTCGTGTAACCTCGAGTCGACGAAAGCCTTGTGAGTGGATTTCATACACGGAAACTGAAAGTACTTCCATTGTGTATACATCATCTCATTTATCTCACCTAGTTAGTCCCATATGACGCCCGAAGACTCTTTTCACATGTTTACCTCATTCATCTCGATCTTCCACAATGGTCCTCAGTTCCTTTACCCCTTCCATACAAATACCCTGCTGCAAGTTGTCGATATAGGTCGTCTTCCCTCCTTCCTCTCTTGGTTCTTCCTCCTGTTGTATGCCAGAGCAACAGCTTGTTAGCAATTTCATCGGTGTGTCTGATGCAGTGTCCAGCTAGCTTCATTCTTCTGTGCTGTTTCTTCAATGCTAACGATGGATTATGTACTAGGCTTAGAAAGAACAGGTCCTGGGGTCGATTTGTTCGACTAAAGATGTTGTTTCAGCATGGCCACAGTGAAATGTCTGAAACAAGTAAAATAAATATATCTCTAGGTATAAACATTCATTCATACATAGATGCTTTCATAGAGTGAAAGATATAGTGGGAGAGAGACATATATGTACGAAATAAATCAGAAAACATTTCGAAACCAATTGGTTGAAGGGTTAAATATATCCGCTTGTGAAAATGTTCTTTATTTAACTCTAATTTCGCCAATCATGAATCTACGCGAATTGAATTAAAAGCAATCTTGTTGCATAAATTTATTTTATTTGGTTCATTTCGTTTTTCTTTTTCCTATCAATTTTGTTTGGTTTGCTTTTTGTATGTTCTTTTTGTATTTTTATTTATTTTTTTCGGTTATTTGCACTGTTTATTAAATATGCCACACGATGATGCATTTCGTGCACGAAAAATATAGAAAATAACTCCGAAAATATAGAAAAAAAGAAACACAAGCTAAAAGAGCTAAATTTCATAATCTAAACACAAATAATCGAACACAGGGAATCTCCAAAAAAGGCGGGAAAATAAAATATATATAAAAAAAAAGCACAAGGGGAAAACTTGTGTGAATTATAATAGCAAAATCAAAAATGTTTACAAAAAACAAAAGGGTTAATAATATTTGCGTTGTTAATAGGAGAATTTAAAATATTCTAAGCAGGCACATAATGCAAATAATTGTAATGTTAAAAGCGCGTTGAGGAAATTGAACAAACGTCAACAGAACATTCTTTTATTCAGGAGGAAAAAAAGTAAAGAGAAAATGGCGCCTTTCGGAATAAGATGACGGCATTATTCTTCTAAATGTAATGATTGTCTACGAAGAAAAGGAAAACAAACGAAACATATATAGGAGAGGCATCTGCACTTCCTCAATTATACAACAACTCATACTGCAATATTCATACGTCTTCGAAAACTATTATGCTTTGTGCACTGCAAACATTTTAATTATATAAAAGGCTTGTGTTGTTTTTTGATGTTTGCGTTTGTATTTGGTTATTTGTGTTCTAATGAATTTTTAGATTAAGTTTTTTACCGGAATAATCACCCAGTTTTAATTCAATGTGCATAGATTCGTATACATATATACATATAAATCTATATACACACGTGCAATTAGATATACACAACTATCTATCTATCTATCTATCTATCTATCAACCTACCTACCTGAAAGCAGTTAGAGTATTACCAATAGTAGTAGTAGTTGTTGTTGTAGTAGTAGTAGTAGTAGTAGTAGTAGTAGTAGTAGTAGTAGTAGTAGTAGTAGTAGTAGTAGTAGTAGTAGTAGTAGTAGTAAAAATAAACTTAGTGTCCACAAGTATTTTGCAAATAGACATTATTGATTGTTTATTTGTTTTTACTGTTTTTATACGTTGCCTTTTCTTATTAAATAAACGAAAAAAACTGCAACACGTGACTTAGAAACGAATTCACTTCTTTATATTACCCATGTTCTGTTTCATGGAATCGCTTCCAATATGATGGCCGTACATGTTGTTGCTGTCAATATTTTTCCATATCTGTCGACATATTTCTCTCATGTGTCTCTGTACGACACTTGATGTATTTCCCAAAATATATTAGACATTTAATTAGTGAAAATATGTAAGTGTGAATAAAAATATAAAAAACATACAGCTCCAAACATATCCTGCATTTAACCACAACGTTATTTTTGTTTAAGGACATTATATTATTGTGTGTGTAGCCAAGTAAATTAAACATATTGGCTATATGTAAGTATGTGTGAGTGTGTATATATGCGCTGGTGTGTGCATATATATATATATATACACACACAAACACACACATACTTACACATAAATATTTGTCTATATATGTGTGTTCTCTCCATGCGACTGCCTGCGTATTGTTGCTACATATTTAAATATATACACACATATACACTCATTCACACGCACATACTCACACATGCATGCACATATATACATATGTAAGTATTTTCATATCTACATGTATATATATGTATGTATATATGTGTGTATACGTATGAGTTTTATATGTGCGTTTACACATACGCACAAAAACACACACGCATATGCACACATATTTGTATGCAAAATTTTCTTTTTTTTATAGATGCTTTTGTATTTGTTAGTTGTTTCAGCTAGTTTAACTGGCAGTACATCTAGGCAATTATTCAACTAGACCAAACTCAATAGCGCTTAAGAATAATCGATGAAAATGATGAGATGCATTATAAATGATGTATTAATTGACTTGGCAATAGAATAGACATTTGGAATATTCAAATGTGCACGTATGTACTGATGCAGCAGTGTCCAAGAAAATCATTAGCTTTTAAAGGCAGCCAAGTGCCAAAAAACATAATAAAACAAAAAAGAAAAAAAGAAACTCATTAACAAATGACAACTATTAACTTACTTGTATGTAAAATAGGTTTTCAATTTATATTTAACGGGCATAAATAATCTGCAAAATAAGGGATGAGTTGTTATTTAAATATGTAAGAGGAAAAACATAATTGCTGTAAAGAAACGTAAGTATATATATTGAGAATTATATTCATTCAGGCACGTGACTTTAATAAAAGATGGTTGAATAAAACACGAATATTTCTTATTTTCCGCCCTTCGGCAGATGAATCGATTTTCGTTAAATGCAGATATAATTGAAAGGAAACAATCGATGATTAATAGGGGAACTATATACAGAGAGGCGAAAATTGAAGCTTTGACTATTTCCGAAGAATATAATCCAGTTCAACAGTCGCACGGTGAATCGCTTTCACTTGTCTCTATTTATGTTTTGAGTTCACATTGCGTTGCAATTCTTTTTGAGCCTCCATTTTCATTGTTTCAAATCTAGCAGCATTTCCTGTAGCTCTTCACGTTCTGACTTTACATTTCGCACAATTCACCTTTGTCTTTTGGTGTCGATAAAATGAATATCAGTCGAACACTTTACTTGATGCAACTGATTATCACGTCCATCAAAATTTCAGGCGTTGTGCCTTCAGTAGAACGGAATATTATTATTAATATTATTATTATATGTATGTATGTATATATGCATATATATGTATGCATATATATATATATATATATATATATATGTATGTATGTACGTATTTCGTTTTTGGTTTGGTTTGCAAGATTCTTTATGTGAGTTCGTGTGTTGAAGCATATTTTGTTGTGTCCGGGGAGAATAATTCACTTTTAGTGCCTTAAAATTTACTACACTCACTTTATTTTTCTAAAATTTTCGTTGTGTCTTACAACCTCTTCTATAGAGTCAAAACTATATATATATATATATATATATATCCACTATGTTAATTTATGCACATACACAGCTTTCTCTCTTTCATTTTCCTCTCGCTCCCATTCTCCATCTTCGTGAAGTTATATATATATATATAAATAAATACATAATATACAGCCAAAGGGAGAGATAGAGAGGGACAGAGAGGGATCATAAATGTTGCGTGTGAATAGAAAGAGTCATTGAAGAGAGAATATTTCGAGAAATACAAAGGGGATTTGGCGAACGTACAACTGCTGTTTGACACCTCCACTTCTGAGAACCGCATCGGCCATGTTACAAACCTCTCGATACCAGTTCATCTTCTCTACTGAAACAAGCAGCACATTTTGAAAACATGCAAAATTCTAATCTATATTTTCTTATTAACACTATGGATCGTCCTGTTATAGAATATCAATGTTAGATATAGTGGATACCCCTATGGTAAGAAATCTATATATCCAAGTTTGTGTTATCGCCGACGTGAGAGTGCCGTGTGAAAATCAATACACACGTGTGCGCATTAACGTATATATATATATATATATATATATATATATATATATATATATATATATATATATATATATATATATATATATATATGTGTGTGTGTGTGTGTGTGTGTGTGTGTGTGTGTGTGTGTGTGTGTGTGTGTGTATGTATGTATGTATGTATGTATATATGTATACATGTATATATGTCTATATGTATGTATATGTAGGAGATGCATTTCTTTTGTATTTATGTGTATATGTGTGTGTATGTTTGTATGTACGTGTATTGATATATATATAAATGTATATATATATATATATATATATATATATATATATATATATATATATATATACTTATATACGCATTTCCCTGTATTATATATATGTACAGATGTGTATAAATATAGACATACATGTATGTATACGTAAATAGCTAAATATATAACTACGTGCATATATGTGTGTGTGTGTGTGTAGGCACGTAAATATATAAATAAATAAATAAATAAATATATATATATGTATATATATATATATATATATATATATATATATATATATATATATATATATATATATATATATATATATATATGTGTATATATATATAGACATATATATTTACACGCATAAATGTTCTGGAACTTTTCCAAAATGGTTCCTCAAAGAAAGCAGTTGTAAATGTTTTTTGTTTTTGATATTTTTGCGTTTTTTTTTCTTTGTTCCATTCATTCCTCCATTTTATTATTATTATTATTATTTTTCGTCGGCTTCTACTTATTTTTTATTTGTTTTTTGTTTTTTTGCTTTCATTTCTTCTTTGACTGCGTTTATTAATCACATGAGGCTCTGACAAGAAAAGAGAGCCAACCTTACCACAGATAACCCAAATAAATGTGATTTCGATTATTATTTAGTTTCTCTTTTGTGTTTCTTTCTTTGTTTTATGATCTCGGTTTTTTAGCGATCGTTTATTTATTTTTACCTTTTATTTTATCTTATATGTCTGTTTTGAATTTTTTTCTTTTTTTTTTCAATTCTTTAGTTACAAATTTGTTTTATTTCAAAGTAAGTACGTCCAAATGATTGTGATCATAAAATGAAATTGTTTTGCCTAAAGAAAAAAAATCTAAATCTATATCGCTCCACTTAAGGTGCCTTTAGGAAAATATTACTGTATCATTTACATACATAATGCGTAGCCATGTTTTGTTTTAAAATGGTCGCTCTGAGAACGTATATTCAATATTGTAATAATGATGAGTTTCAACATTAAAAGCACTCTGATAACTTCGTAGAACAGAGAACATAACGCATGTTATGATTTTGTGTCACACAAGCCCACATAATTTTAGCCTCGTCCACACATACATTAATATGCACTCGTCTCCTTTCACGCATAAACACACACGCACACACCATTCTTAGATGCGCTTAAGCGCTTAAGCGCTTAAGTTCGCTAGACCAGGCCAGTCACTGTTATTATCTCCCCTTCACTCATCCAGTCATTTCATTATGTTGAAACGTTAAACCATAGACGTGTTTTCTCTCTCCGATTTTTTCGTTCCCTCCCCATTTTCCCTCTCCACTCTTTTTGTCGAAGTGCGTAGGCTGGAAAGGTCAAAGACGTTTTCGTGTTCAGCGTCTTCAGCGTCTATTTAATCCATTTCTCTATCTATCTATCTATCTATCTATCTATCTATCTATCTATCTATCTATCTATCTATCTATCTATCTATCTATCTATCTACGTGTGTGTGTATATATAAATGTGTTAGGGTAGGCATAAAAACAATGCGTCTCTTCACGTCTTTCTGCAACAATTTGTTCTTCTCTGTCTTCGCTAGCATCAGCATCGTTCAACCTTCCAAGAGATTTAAAGTTACTATTCTCCACCTTCGTATTTAAATTTTGACAATCATAAACAAACACTGTTGTCGCAATGCATTTAACAATAAGTGAAGACTTGAATGATTCACATTCAATATTTAAATTTAAGAAGATTTACAAAGATTTATTTTTATTATCATTTTGAACTGAATAAACACTTAACATACTGGAAAGGAGAGAAGACTATTAACTATGATCATGAGACTTAGAAGTTGTTTTATTTTTCGATTATGTGAGTTTACAAATGAGTTTTGTAGTAGAAAAGATAAGTAATGAATAGATTAAATATTTTGGTTTATGTGAGAGATTTAAAATGCTCTCTTATCTTAAAATACTTAGGAATTTGAAAGCAATCGTGCTTTTCTGAGATTTTCTTTTTGTCCTCTTGAGAATTCCATGATTTCTCTGTTTAAGGATTTATATCAGTAACTGAATGGGTGTGTAAAATAATATTATTACAAACTTGGCCAACATCTGCCATTGCAGAGCTGCTGAATGTGTAATATGAAAATCTTTTGTAACGTTAAATGTCTGAGGTAACCGTGATCTTTTTTTCAAACATCAATGTGTTCCAGATACAGCTTAGCTCCAGATTAGCCCTAAATCAACAGAACAATCATCAAAAACAATTCATGTGTGACCATCTGATTTTTGCAAGGTAATGTGTAACAAAAATTCCGTTAACCGTTGAGTACTTGTATTTCTCTATTTGAAGGAAATATTGTTGCTATGTATATCTGGTTGAGCACCCACTTAGATTATAGAAAATCTGTTTCTCTTCGTTTCATCAGCTTCGGTCTTTATTAAACGTGTACTGGTATATGATTTCGGGATTATACAATCAAATGTCTTCTACTTTCTCACGGATATTGGCCGAATTGTTCAGGTATTTGTTAAATATTTAACTTTCTCATATTTAAGTTTACTATTTCAAAAGTTGCCAACGTAGATTCTATTTCCCCCTGTTCACATCGCTTACACATCGATCACATAAGTAGTGAAATTTAACATATTTTTGTTGCTATTTTTATTTGGCCAATATTCTCTGGCAACAGAATATAACGTGGCAACAGAATATAACATACATACAAATATATATAAATACATACATTAATACGTGCAGATATACATACACACATACATATATATGTATGTATTTAGAAGTGCTTTCTTGTATTTGTGCTTGTCACACACACGCGCGCGCGCACACACACACACACCACACACCGCTTCACAATCGGCATGAGTTTATTTACGTTCCCATAAAATAGCGATTCGACAAAAAGGACTCGATGGAATAAGGACTAGACTTTAAAAGAGTACTGGGATCGATTTGTTTGGTTTAGCTATTCAAAGGGTTGCTGCAGCATGGCCGTGGTCCGATGAGCGAAACAAAGAAAAAAATAGCTACCAACGTTTTCGTATTCCAATTCCTATTACATTGGCGGTGTATTGCGTAGGGCCTTCAGAGACCAAATTTAAATTTAAGAAGAGTTAAGCATATTTCCTTAATTTATTTGTTCAGTGGGATATACACAGGAATTATTTGGAAGAAAGCCAACAGCTCCAGAAGACTTAGGAGGAGATTTTTAACGGCTTATTTGTTCTATATTCGTAGAGTTTGCAAATGTGTTACGTAATAAAATACTTATTTAATACAAACAATAAATACAAATAAATGCTTTCTGTATCTACAGTTGTAAGCATTTCTAAGATTGGATCCGTTATTAGAGAGTAGTCATTGTAAAGGAAAGAAATATTCTCTTTTGTTCAACCATGGGGTTAATCTCTAAAAGATTCGTATTAAATAACAGTTGGTTAAAAAAGAAAAACGAACTACGATTAAGCATACAAAGAATAATTAGAAAATATATGGAGGGACGCTAAAGTTTCGCGGTCCATACCTAAGCATGTATGTAGGAATATATCTATGAATATTGTTATGTATTTATCTGTCTATCTACCTCTCCATCTACCTCTCTATCTATCTATCTATCTATCTATCTATCTATCCTCCTGTCTATTTAACTCTCTCTCTCTCTCTCTCTCTGTATATATGTATATATACAGAGAGAGAGAGAGAGAGATACATATATATGTATATATACATATATATGCGAATATATAGATACATATATACACACACACACATATGTATATATATATATATATATATATATATATATATAAGTAAAATAAGACAAGGTAGTAAAAATGCTAAAATAATTTTACCATGAAGAACAATTTCTTACCGGTTTCAGTCTTTCAGACTTTTAAAACTTTGAGTAAAGCATGATTAAATTGTGGAAAAACTAAATGAAATCTTTTTTGAAATATTTCCATGGTTTTCAAACACACGGGACATTTTCCTACTTTTCTGTTTGTCTCTTGTTTTTACTCATGTGAAGGCTTGATAGCAGGTAGTCACTAGTAACAGTCCTAAAAGAATATTAAATATTTTCCTTATACATATCAACTCGTATGCTCTTTTCCAACCTTCTTCATATATATATATATATATATATATATATATATATATATATATATATATATATATATATATAAAACCAGGGTACAAGATGGCACACAGCATTGCTAAAAATATTAGTCAACATGGCTCAAAAACCAAAGTTATTAATTATACACACTAGTGAATTCAAGGAAAAGAGTAAAGCCAACTTACCAAATACCGACTAAAAGTCGCAAATGATTTTTAATGTATAATTGATAACTGTGGGGTTTTTTTGTTTTTTTTTCTCAAAAGTTACCGGACGTGAACGACACCCCAACCCGCAAAATAAAAAAAAACCCTCTGCATCGCAGTATGAGACACCAAGATCGAACGCCTTGTAATTAATCACGTAGTGTATATGAATGTTATATTACCATTGCAAGTTGAAGGTAATCCTCTCGTTGTTTGTACAGTCATGCTACATTAACCAAATGACAGAGATCCTATCAGTGGCTTCAGCTGCTACTAGTATCTACAAAAATCTCTATTTTTCTTCTTTTTTTTTTACACTCATGCGGTGAACTAAAACTGGCGTTAGCTCTAAGCCTGCTGAAAATAGTGTATACGCTTTGTAACCACAAATTAACTGTTATCTGAGCGTTCAAACGCTGCTAGAAGTATCTAAGAAGTTCGCTTCTCAACTGTGTGCTTCTGGCTTCAGTTTCACTACGTGATACATTCGGCAAATGGCTTTCTCTACAGCCGTGAGCCGACTGAGGTCCCGTTAAAGAATTTCGGAGACACGGACTGTATGGAAGCTGTCAGATGTATTTATATGTATGTTGTGTGTGTGTGTGTTCATAGAACATAATTAAGATATCACGCATTGGGATTGAACCTGGTACTTTATTTCTGCTAAGAGTATTCCTCAACCACGTGACCATATCTACGGCGCCAATTCAATTAACGTGCATCTTGATGGATATCTTTGAAAATACTTGCAACTGCAATTCCAATTTTCAATATTCTTGAATGTTGCTTTTAGATTAGTTAATTAGAGATCTAGTTAACTAAAGATTACAACTCATTAATTTCTCGGCTATTATTTTAGAAGGGAATCAGCTAGCTTAAATGTTAATTATGCATGTGTGTGTATGTGTGTGTTCGTGTGTGCATGCGTGTGCATGTATCTATGCATGTCTGAGATTATGCGTATGTATGTATGTTATTTCTGTACATAAGTGTATGTATGCATGTCTTTGTGTACATATGTGTACGTATGCATAGCCTTATATGCTTGTATATAAGTGCCGTGAATGTGCATTTTGTGCTCAAATGTGTCTTCATATACATGTGTCTGAGTATACTTATGTGTATGTGTATCTGTGTCTGTATCGGATATGTGTATGTGCGTATGCGTATGTGCATGTAGGCGTAAGGTATTGTGTATACCTGCGTATCTATGAGTTCCTGTATGCGTGTATATGCACAGGTATACGTATGAAAAATAATCATTATACTTATATTAAAAAATAAAAAATATTTTCTTCTCTTCCTGGAAGCGTCTTTCTATGGCGGACGAATTATTCTGCATCTGACGCATGTTACGTTGGCAGGATTTACCAATAATTGCATTCCCATATAGGTTAAATAGCGAATATCATCAAAAAGATGTCATCCCTATTACAATAAGTCTTGATGGAGTACACCTCTGATCAAAGTCATTCAAATTATGACCATCCGGCCTTTATAGCGATTTATGGATCTCCTCTGTAGTGGTGAGATGGTAGTGTCGTGGATAGTGCGTCAGATATAATGTAACGTTATATATTTCCCGGCTCCGAAGTCCCATATTTCAGATCAACCTCTACTTTCTTACTTCAGAAGTTGATAATCACCCGCACACTTCTCCACTCTCTTTTTCTGCCTTTCCCTTGCTATAGTCTCTGCGAATGTCAGTAAACTGTTGCCAGCCTTTGTAAAATATTATACATAAAATTTATAATTTCCAGTTCTTTCATAATTGTTTCGGTAAGAGAGAAGTGGTTTAGCAGAATCAATGGCTTCTCAGAAACATACCTTGTTAAATTCCATTTACCTTTCTGAGAACACTTCCATTCTTTCGGGGGTTGATACAAAGAAGTACCGGTGATATACTGAGGATAACAGTAACATCTAGTAACTTCCCTTTGAAAACTTTGGCATCGTGGCTTATAGAGGAACATTTCTAGCTTTGGCAAGTAAGTTAAAATCAATACTTCGCTGATGAGGTCCGAATAATGTAGAGTATTAGTCAGAGTTGTTCACCTTACGAGAAATAATGAAAATAGATTTTAGTATTGATATTCAAGGTTTTTGCTTTTATTTCCCAATGTGAATATTTCTCTTAAACATTTATAATTCCTAAATATCTGTTTAGAAAATTTTCAATTGTTTTTAAACCAAGATTACCTGACTATCCACATTTATTCAAGATGACCAATCGATAATTCAACTGATTGAGTGCGTAGCGAAATTTATGAATGAGCGTAGTATTCCGTTTCATTTCGTAGTTTTGATGACTTTACGAACCCAGCGACAGATCGATTTCGTAAAGAAATAACATACACATTCACACACACACATACATTTACATTTATATATATATATATATATATATATATATATATATATACATACATATATATATATATATATATATATATATGTATATATATATATATATATATATATATATATATATATATATATATATATATATATATATATATATATACATATATGTATGTATATATATATATATATATATATATACATATGCGAGCGCGCGCGTAAGTGTAGAGGCATTTATTTCTTTGAAGCAGTCGAAAACTAGACTCGGTAGCATTTTCTGGTTTTGACGTTCCTTACAATTAAATTATGTAACACAATAGAGAGAGAGGGGGGAACCTGGAAGAGAAGAAGAAAACGAAGAAGTGGAGGAGACGGAAAGAGAGGTGTCTGATGAAGGACGAGATTCTGGCAGCCGTTGTTCGATTATCGATATGAAGGTAAACGGTCTTTCAATTTGAGACTTATCATTGGTTCACCGCCATTTTCTGCACACTTCTGTTGTTGATACATAAACACACGCACACACGTGTGTGGGTATAAATGTACGTATATAAAGCTACATATATATGAAAAGATAAAAGATCCTTATTGAGGGATATAGACTCATGGGCTGATTTCCCTGCAACTGTGGAGGGATATAAAGCTCAATGCGTGCGATGTTGGTCCGTCGCAGGGTTAACCCATGTTTTGTCAACTGATTGGACTGGAGCTAAGTGAAATGAAGTATCTTGCTCAAGAACACAACGCGTAACCCGGTCCAGGAATCGAAGCCACAATTTTACGATCATCACTCTACAACTCTGACCACTAAACCTCACGCCTCACACACACACACACACACACACACACACACACACACACACACACACACACACACACACACACATACACATATATATATATATATATATATATATATATATATATATATATACGGTGGGGGTAGTAATGTATGATATCTGCTTCAAAGTCACGCAGCTTACTATGGATTTTTGTTTGGTGATGTAGTGGTATTTCTGTGTGCTTGCATATGTGAATATCTATTTCTTTGTATATGTGTTTGTTTGTGTGTGTGTGTGTGTGTATTTGCATGTGGGTGTGTGGGTGTTTGTGTGTTTGTGTTTGCGTCTCTACTGCGTTCAACGCCCTGCGTGCAAGTCGAACAAGTAAAATTCTTATACTGCATATTTGGTTATTTGCTTTTTTTTCTTTATTTTGTTATTTCTTTTGTTTGTTTTCGTTTTCTTCTTTCTGCCCCTCCCCACCTACCTCTTTCTCCATATTACCGCCATTTTGTTTGCTTCCAGGAGATCATGTAAACAGACCCAGGTTTCCTCGGTGTATTACATTGAAACATTGTTAGTGACTATTAAAAACCGGTTCGTTCTTTCTTCATGTACATTCGTGTTCATTATTCAGTTATTTATTTATTTGTTTATTTCATTTATTTGTTCCCTGGTTTATGTTTAGTTCCAGTGGAAGAAGAAGAGATGTCAACTTGACCTTATTGTCTGCTGAGGCAGAGAAAATAAACCAAAAGAAAAAGAGAAAATAGAATTTGCTTCTTTCCTTAGCAATTCTAACCGGTTTTCTTTCAGTTTGCTTGTACCTGAATGTTTGTTTGCAGTTTTGCTATATACGTTGCCTTAAGAAACTGCTGCTGCTTCTACCGCCTCTGCTGCTGCTGCTGCTGTTTTTGTTGTTGTAGTTGTTCTTTTGTGTTTGTGAGCGTTTCTTGTTAGTTTTCTCTTTTATATCACCGATACACGCAAACCTATTTAAACTTGTTATTATTCGGAATATAATTGCCAGTACGAAGTTCGGCTAGCTGAATTAGAAAGGTGCCTACCAAAATAAACAACCTATTTCATCCATTAAATTAATCACACCATTATATTTCATCACGTTAATTATATAATTTCTAACTTTAATTTTCACAGTTTCTTCCCCTGTCTCTAATAACACGAAATATTATTTGTACTTTTTATCTTCTTCTCTACGAATATAATTTTCTTTCGTAAAAATATTAACTCACTATATTACATGTGATACTACACAATTAAAGACTTGTTTTTCGTGTGGATGCGTAAAATTTACTCCAATCATCATTTTAACTGGCCGGGCCTTCAAGCTATCTATCTCTCACTACTTTATGAACAACCACAAACTATCGATGGATTAACCCTTCTGGAAGACGTATAATATCGTCCATCTATATCCGCAGTTTTCACCGATTATTATCAAAGGTTATACCTCCTCTTGATGGTATTTCCTCCAAGAATACATGTAAATAATATTGCACTAAATCTTGCCTCCCATTCGCTATCATTTTTATATAATGCGAGGCAACGATGGTGTCTATACACAGTTATTCGATCTACAGAACATAGGAAACTGTATTAAGTAAAGATAGGATACATTGTGCAGGGCATTCTCGGTACTGCAAAAGGACTGAAATGGACAAGTGCTTCAGCTTACAGATCAGGTACTCTGTCACCATTTACTATACGTCGAGTACGTGGCACGATCGCTGAGGTCTTTCATAGATATATATTTGTGAAGATGGCACACAGTTGGTAACAAATTCAGTTCTTAACCACAGAGCTCTGCCTTTCCTTTAACGGGTACATAAAGAGGGAAATATTTTAATTTGAAAATCACCAGCAACGGCAGTGAGAACTCTCAAATCAATGACTGCTTTAAATTGGAATTTATTGATTTCGATCTGAAGTGTAGGAAACAGCTATTCTCATCTAAATATAAGAAATGTATTTTGTTACCAGGAAGCTTCAGCACACAGAAATATGAATCAAGCAATATTAAGAGTTTTGATTTACACAGCATGACTATAATAATATTTTGCAATTACGGAAGACGTGTTAATATTCGTTTTCATGGCGGATTTTAAGCTTAACCTCATCCTTCATTTTCGTAGTCTGATTTCCCTTTTGCGTTCAATTTAGAAATAGCAATTTATTTATTTATTTATTCATTTATTTATTTATTCAATATGCTTAGATCGAATTCTAATAATCCATGAGGAAATGCAAAGGATGCAGTCGCAATTCAGTTTTATATCAGAAGAGTTCAATCTAATATCATTAGTTATTACTGTTCGAATATAAATTAATAATTGATAAATGTGTGGTTTATATATATTTTTTTTATTTTTGGATTATGATTGATTTTTTGTGTTTGATTCTTAATTAATTGTTTTCTAAGATTGTTTATTGGTTTTGGTTTGCAAATTTTGAGAGAAATGAAATCGTGAGAAATAAATAAATAAATAAATAAAGTAATAAATTAAAAACGGAAACAAAATGGAGCCTATTACACTATAACAGCCCTCGCTAAACCGCGCTCTGTGTATTTTCGATTTAACACAATGAAAACCAATAAACATGGGATAAAATGATGAAAATACAACCACAAAGATAACAGCAGCATTCTCAAGATGGTCCTCTTGCATTTAATATATCTCTATCTATCTATCTATCTATCTATCTATCTATCTATCTATCTATCTATCTATCTATCTATCTGTCTGTCTATTTATCTATCTATCTACATAATTATATGTATATATATATATATATATATATATATATATATATATATATATATATATATATATATATATGTATGTGTATATATATATATGTATATATATATATATATGTATACATATATATATATATATATATATATATATATATATATATATATATGTATGTATATATGCGTGTGTATGCATACATATATACATACATGCATACATACACAGAGTTACGCGAATATATATGTTGAAAGATAGATATTGATATAGACGTAGAGGCATACATAAATGCATACTCATATATGTATGTATGTATGTACTATGTACGTATGTATGTACTATGTACGTATGTATGTACTATGTACGTATGTATGTACGTACGTATGTATGTATGTATTATGTACGTGTGTATGTATGCATGTATGTATGTATGTACGTATGTATGTGTGCATATATAGTTGTTTGTGTCCATGGCATAGCAGCGGTCCAGCCATTTTCAACACTAGAAATATTAGAATTTATTTTTTTAATTCTCTCTAATAGGAAATAACGAAACAACTCCAAAACGATTACAGGAAACAAATTTTTAATCACATTTAATCTAAAATAATGTTCTTTTATTGTGTCTGCAGCTGTCTTTAATAATTCCTCGCAACGTTTCTCCAATGTAATCGAAGACAAAAAAGAAGCAATTCTTATAACGAATAGATGTGCGGAAAATATGTGGAGATGAGTAGATTACCTGTGCGTTTTTTTTTTATTTTTGTTTTCTAATTTCATTTTATTGTTTCTTATCTTTCGATGATCTTTTATTGTTTGTTAGAAAAGCAAGGAATATTAATTGACGATTGTTACATAACTCAAGGTGCTTGTGTTCAATTGGAAAAATTGAACATTTATATTACAGAACATGGAAAGAAAACACGATGAAAATATTTTAAATTCTTGTTAGTTTTATTATTATTATTGTTGTTGTTGTTGTTGTTGTTATTTTTGTTATTGTTGCTCTTATTAAAAATAATAATAACAACAACAATAATACCGATGATAATAATAATAATACTAATAATAATAATACTAATAATAATAATACTAATAATAATAATAATAATAATAATAATAATAATAATAATAATAATAATAATAATAATAATGATGATGATGATGATGATGATGATGATAATAATAATAATAATAATAATAATAATAATAATAATAATAATAATAATAATAATAATACCGTTATAATTATGAAGGTTATAGCATTTATGAAAATTCTTATACATCATTATCATTGATAACATAATAATGATAATACTACGACTAATAATAATAATAATAAATTATCATTATTATCAGTATTATTATTATTACTAACGAACTTTTGTTTTTTAAATAATTACAATTTTTATCTCCATTCTCGTCCTTATTAATATTTTCATATCCATCATCAACACTATCATCGTGTATATTATTGAAAGATTCTCATTAGTGTTTGGATAGGTGTTACTATATTTGGGGTGGTTTTATCATCGTCATCATCATCATCATTATCGTCGTCGTCGTTGTCGTCATTATTATAATTAAATACGAGAAATTATTATTATCATTATTGTCATCGTTATTATTATAATTGTTGTTGTTAGTATTATTATTATTATTAATATTATTATTAATGATATCATCATTCTTCTTATTATTATTATTACCGTATTGTTCTTTTAGCTATGCAATATACTAGCTGTTGTTTCTCTTTATTATTGTTGTTGTTGTCATTATGGGTATTAGTATTAGTAATGGCAGTAATATTAATAATAGTAATATTAATAATAGTATATTTCATTTAGTTTTCTGAAATTTCATTTCTAAATTTTATTAATTTTTAAAGTGTGAAATTACACCCAGCTGAGTGATATATTCGCATATTCATTTCAAATTTATTTATTGCTTAAGAAATAAATTACTTTTGCTGCCTTCCAATTTCCACATAACTATAACCAAATATATATATGTGTGTGTGTTTATGTATATACACATATATATATATAATATATAAATACATATATATGTACATATATATATATACATGCATATATATATATATATATATATATATATATATATATATATATATATATATATATATATATATATATATATATATATATATATATATATATACGTATATATATATATATATATATATATATATATATTTATCAATATACATATATATACATATATACATATGTATATGGTGTATGTACATATATATATATATATATATATATATATATATATATATATATATATATATATATATATGTATGTATGTATGCATGTTTATGTACATATATATGCACACAAACATATATATATATACATATATATATAATTATCTTACATTTGCCTATATCTACGTTTGCCTATATCACTTAATATGCTCGAATGCGTTTTATTCTCTAAAAGCGTTGTGTAAATATATAGTCATGTGTGTATGTCTATACTCGTGCAACTGTGTACGTAGTAGTGTACTTTAGAGAGCCTCGTTTAATCCCTCATAGAATCACGGCCTGCATCTTAACATAAGTTATGTCACATTAAATCATGTAGTTCTGCCCTGCATATTATCTTACAATTTATACCCGCCCCTCTGCATTCATTCTTGATGCTTATAACAGCCGTCTTATGTCATTCGTATATTTCCTAGATACGTTTAGAAGAGGCATCTAATATATAAATGTTAGTGAAACAGTGCATCGTTGATTCCCTATAAAAAAATCTGATGCGTCACCGTCCAATCTACTATTAGTTTTCGTACCTCAGTGAGTACTAAGTAATTTTTCCCGTCAATCACCAAACTTAGAATCCCCACTTTATTTTATTTCGGAACACCAGATTATCTGCTGGCTTCTCTGGGATTGGTCCTACTGATGGAGTTCGAAAATTGATTAAGGTTGGACATCTGTTTTTTTTAAGACGAGACTGTGTCAACTATATTCATCTGATAAACTATTCCATGCACATTCACACAAATTCGAAACAAAACATATATATATATATATATATATATATATATATATATATATATATATATATACGTGCGTTTTTCTTTTATGTGCAGTTATACTAAAAGAGAATTTGCTGAGTACAAATTTATTCTTAAATATATAGACAGATTGGGAAAATATAGATAGAAATATAGATAGATAGACAGGTAGATAGATAGATAGATAGATAGATAGATAGATAGATAGATAGATAGATAGATAGATAGATAGATAGATAGATACTTATGAAAGCAAGAGACAGACTACGAACAGAGTCACTCTGATATTTTGCATTTGTGCACAACCTTACATAAAGCATAGTAAATAGCCTAAATTGTTTATTTTGGGCCGATGGGAAAGAGAGATGCGCGAAACCCCTCAACCAGTGTCATGTGATTCTTTGATCAATATCACAATCTGACGAAAAGTCACAGTTGGCGCATAGTTACATCTGTTGTTTTATTTGCTTAATTATTCAATTATTTCTTTATTCGTACACATCACCGAACGCCTAGGCTCTATATGATGTTTACGTTGAGTTATTTCTGCATAATGAAGCGGCGCGAAACACCAGCAAAATACCACGAATGTCCAATGCACGCACACGCTTACGCGCGTGCGCCTAGCGTGGTGTGTTCGTTTGTGCTGTGAAATCATGCAATGAAAACAAAATACTTTTTTAATGGTATTTACCATCCGTTCGAGTTGATTTCCAAACTTTGCTTTTATGTTATGCATCTTTTCCCTTACGTTACGAAATACGTTATGTGATTCATCTTAGTTGAACATGATCCGCATTGCGCACATTCTCTTACGCACACGTATATACATACGATGTAACAATGATGAGGATGTTGATCAAGATGATGACTATGATGATGAGGATTTTTATGAAGATGATGAATATGATGATGGAGATGGTGATGATGATGATGATGATGATGATGATGATGATGATGATGATGATGATGATGATGATGATGATGATGTTTACGAATGTCAAAGATGATGATCATTGAATATTTTTGTCGTTTTATTTATTGATTTATGCATTCATGTATACATTCATGCTATTGCTCTCACATATGTTTTTCATGTTTTTCTTCTAATTTCGCTTTCGTAATATTATCATAATTGGAAGAATAGAACATACACACATATTTCCACAATCATACACATACACACACTCACACATATGTCCACACACACACACACACATATATATATACATACTCATTCAAATATATTCATAAATATAAGGCAGACATCC
>NC_142946.1:1159755-1192255 GCF_046866305.1 Octopus bimaculoides
ATATATATATACTATCCATGCATATACATATATGTACGTGTATATATATATATGTATATATATATATATATATATATATATATATATATATATATATATATATGTATATATATATATATATATATATATATATATATATGTATATATATATATATATATATATATATATATATATATATATATATATATATATATGTATATATATATATATTTACTCACACACACACTGAGTGACATCATTTCCAATGAATCGTATAACAGGCAATAGGAATTCAAAAAGAGATCTTCAGCAATGTTAGCGGCAAGAAATATTCCTTCTGTTTGTCAAAACGAAGCGGTTTGTGTTCAGACACGACAAACCCAAACGTATTTTCCATACAAATTCGATTGCTGATACAATTTACTGAATATTCCACATCTCCTTCTTTTGAGATGCTATGGCTCCACATATACAGACAGTAACATGTCTCCCAGTTTTATACACACAGTCTTACACACTGATACACACACATATATGCACACACACGCACACACACATAGACAATCAAAAATGAAGGGTACGTTCTCGTGTACAAAGCTGGCAGGCGCAGTTTATACCCTTGCACACAAATATACTATCCAGATCACATATTCAAAAACTTAGAAAGTTGTCGCTGTTTGATAAGAGTTTGTTACCTATCTACTAAGATCTTGTTCTCACTTCTCCACTTACTACAACTCCTCTTTTTCTCTCTTTCTTTCTTTCTTTCTTTCTTTCTAATCCTCCTCCTCCTCTCTCTAGCTATCTCTCTCTCCCATTTGCTCGCTCTTCCGCTAATGTTTAATTGTTTCCTCAAATATTATGGTCGATATTTAGTTAACACGTTCGGACCGTTACGATTGCCATTCCAATATATCTAACGTTACAGCCCACTGTTTAACACCTATCCAAAATTCTGGACTTGCTTATCATTATTTATTTCTCATCCAGCTTTCAAATCGTATATTCACCTATATTTACACGATAAATAATCGATTATCTATAATCAACAGTTGCTGGAATTTGAGACAAATTAACGATTCTCTTTCAATACAATTTGTGATAACAACTAAATAGGTAAGCAAATAGACAATATACTAATCTAAACATACACGTGGATATATTTGCGTGTATATATAGTGCATATATGTATGCATATGTGCATAAGAAGTGTGCATAATAAATGTGTTTAATTGGCAATTGCACACATATATGATAATATATTAAGAGAAAAACACAGCGTGCCGCAAAGCATCTATTCCGCCTACAATTCTTGGTAAACGTTTCGGTCGTGAATGGGAAGTTTCCTTGATCTAAACCATAATGGTAACTGGAACATCTTGTACGACATTAGCGATATGGAAAATACGTGAAACCTTAGCCAAACCTCAGTAGCAGAAGTGTGCATCGGAAAAGTCGACAGGTGTTATTCTGCTACGCTGTGTACATCCATGCACAAATGTGTGTGTGTGTGTGTGTGTGTGTGTGTGTGTGTGTGTGTGTGTGTGTGCGTGTGATTTTAAACCAGAAGACATTGACCATTGATGGGTTAGGGCTTTGTTAACATCGGCATTATTATTATTATTGTTATTGTTATTGTTGTTGTTGTGGTTGTTGTTGTTGTTGTTGTTACTATTATTGTTATTATCGCTGTTATTATTTTAAGTTAATCTATGTTACATTAGTGCAAAGATGGATAAGATGGAGGAAGAAAAAGAAGAAGAAGAAGAAGAAGGAGGAGGAGGAGGAGGAGGAGAAGAAGAAGGAGAAGAAGAAGAAGAAGAAGAAGAAGAAGAAGAAGAAGAAGAAGAAGAAGAAGAAGAAGAAGAAGAAGAAGAAGAAAAGAAAAGAAAGAGAACAACAACAACAACCACAACAACAATAACTAGAGGAGGAGGACGACGATGACAAAGACGAAGATGACAAAATCGACGACCACCACCACCGCGATGATGATGATGTGTAGAGATGGAGGATGACGCCGAGGTGGAGAGGTGGTAGTCTTCAAATGCCATTAGAAGTGATATGAAATGAATTTAATTTCGACAAATATATTCTCGAAATATCAGGCATAAGTGACAGGCACATATATACATGAAATTTGTTATTATTATTATTATTATTATTATTATTATTATTATTATCATTAATTATTATCGAGACTTAGTAGTTACTATTTATGGTTAGAGTACATCCTTAAAAGTCTCATGATGTAAGATATATCTGAAATATAATAATTAGGTGATTAGACAGAATATATTTGCCATAGGCAGAGTGTTTTCAGTCTTCTGTTCACGGTCTCTCTCTCTCTCTCTCTCTCTCTCTCTCTCTCTCTCTCTCTCTCTCTCTCTCTCTCTTCTCACTAAATTACATACATTAGAGATAATAGTATATATATATATATATATATATATATATATATATATATATATATATATATATATATATATATATATATATATATATGAGTGTATGAATGGGTGTGTATGTGCGTGTGCGCTCGCACGTGTGATATTGCGATTTTGTCTCTGTTCGTGCGCTTACATAAAATATATATGTACTTATTCACAAACGGACATAATGTAATATATATTTGTATGTATGAATGTATGTATACATATACATACATACATACATACGTATATATATATATATATATATATATATATATATATATATATATATATATACATATATATATATATATATATATATATATATATATATATATATATATATATATATATATATATATATATATATATATATATATATATATATATATATATGCATATGTATATAAATGTAATCATGTATATGTATATTTACACATATATATACACACATATTCATACACACATTTATAAATATATACATGCATATATATGTATAAATATATAGGATATATGTATATATGTGTGGATATAAATGTATATATATATATATATGTGTGTGTGTGTACGTGTACGTGTATTGATTTAAACATACCTTGATTGCAAAGGAAGCCTTGTTCTTTGAACTTAAAGGAGACATTTTCGTGTCGTGTGTATGTAATTAGAGAGTATATTAGAGCGAAATCGACGACGACTATATATTTCAGTTAATTTATATGTAAGCACTTAACTTTGATCCTTATATATATTTAATATATACTCTCCAGTTATACCATAGTATCAAAAGAAATAACCTATTTTTTAAAAATCTTTCTCGTGATAAAATTGAAGTAATTACTTTCGAAATATCTTGAAGTATGTTTAAATATTCTCGGTAAATCTACGTGAAATATAATGTAGCAATATCACAGGTAATGAACTTAAACCGCTTAGAAATGTTTTTGCTGCCCAGTCGTGAATGTATGGTACATCTCTAATTTAGTTTTCTTCTACTCATGTATATAATTCTTAATGAATTTCCTACCTGTTTGATTGAAATTCTACGAAATTCTAACATATCTGAAGTAACTTTTACCAAACTTTACTGCAGTTACTATAGAATGAGTTATAAAAGATCGCCAAAATGTCATCTCTGTCAAAGGACATAACGACTGATTTGATTTGATGTGGCTTATTTCACAAACTTCAAACGACGTTTCAATTCTAGACTCTGTTTTAAACTACATATGTTCACTCTAACTGGAAAGACAAAGCAAAAATGAAGAATAATGAATAAAATATATAAGAATATCGGAAGAAAATACTGCTTTTTCAGTTGTTTAAAAACAGCAAATGAAGGACCCCTCAAATCACTTTCTAGAATCTTTGAAATATGTAGAACATATTTGATGTTAGAAATACATGTTTGAAAAGAACATAAGAGGGCGGCCGTGATTGGAATGTCTTTCATCGTGGACCTACACATATACATCATTACTAGTTGATGTATTTCAGCCAGATCTGTGATTCGGTATAGTTCAATAGTGATCAATACAGTTCAATACAGAGGAGAAGTGAGAGCGTTCCTCACAATAACTGAAGCACCAGGTTAATGTTCAAGAAATGCGCTGCCTATGTTGTGACGATTTTGTGACCTTCAAATACATAAATAACAATATGAAGACATACCGTCTGTTACTTCTGATATTTTATATATATATATATATATATATATATATATATATATATATATATATATATATATATATATATATATCTCTCTCTCTATATATATATATATATATATAGATAGATAGATAGATAGATAGATAGATAGATAGATAGATAGATAGATAGATAGATATACATACGTACATACGTACATACGTACATACATATATAGTTACCTACGTATATATATATGTATACGTACATACATATATGTGTATATATATATATATATATATATATATATATATATATATATATATATATATATATATATATATATATATATATACCCTATATATACACATGCATGGTCGTATGCTTCTATTACTGTGTCCTCCTCTGTATATACATATATATGTACGTATATGTATGTGTATGTGTGTGTTAGATTGTGTGTGTCTTTATGTTTATGCGTGCATTCATACATACATACATGCATACACACACACACACACACACACACACATATATATATATATATATATATATATATATATATATAACACGATCTCACATAAGGAATATTGCAAAACGAATTGATAAACGTGTATACGTTTATATAGATACATATATACGCACATATACATATTTACGTACATATATGCGCATTCGTGTGTATGTATGCATATAGGTATCTGCGTAAATGCATTTATCTGTGAGAGTATATTGCAAAAATTGATGCATGAAAGCGAAACGTTAGTTTAGTTAGTTTAGCTAACAACAATAATAATCCCGGCAAATTGCTTGAACACACAGATGAGGCTCTTTCTCTGCCAATAAATATGAAGCGAAGTGTAATATTAAAGAAAGCAGGCAATGGTAATGTAATAAGCCCACTGGTGATGTGAAATCAGTGTGGAAGCGTAGTTGTCAATAAAATGAAATTTATGGACGATAATTTTTAATTTATTTCCATGGGTTTGGATATAAAGCAAATTTATTGATATCGAAATTTTAGTTTTATCGCTCCCATTGTCATAACCGTCGATATGAGCGGTAATCATTCCACGTGACAAGATACCTCCCTCCGATTGTCAATGACCGTGCATCCACATTTGGCTTCAGTGTATATCGCATATGGACGCATGCCCGCGCACACACATACACGCACGCTCGCACGCACGCACACGGAGACATGAATAAAAGGGAGTACATACATATATATATATATGCATGTGTATAGATAGATATCTATGTGTATACACACACACACACACACACACACACACACACACACACACACATATATATATATATATATATATATATATATCCACACACAGATAGATAGTTAGATAGAAATATAAGTGTGTATATATATGTGTTTGTGTGCGTGCGTGCGTGTATAGGTGAGATAATGAGAAAGAGCGTAAAAGAATTAGATAAATATGTATGTAGAGAGATATGTTTTTATATGAGTATATACACACATAGACACACATATATACATATATATACATATATGTATATACATATATATATATATATATGTGTGTACATAAATATACCACTATATATATATATATGTATATATATATATATATATATATATATATATATATATATATATATATATATGCATATACATATATAAATATATACATACATATACCAGTATATATATATATATATATATATATATATATATATATATATATATATATATACACTTATACATATATTCTATTCGTGCATTTGTATCTGTGGTGGGGTTGTATCTGTAGTTGAGTTTATATTTCCGTATATTAATTTAATGCCGCATATATTGCATAAATCGTCAGATATCCATTGCACACATTCCATAAAATCATAAATACAAAATGTCATAACGAATTGCTGCAAATGTTTTTCATTCGCCGCAGAGATCTCCCATTATAACTCCTAAACAAGCCTCCACATCACTCTCTTCCCTACCATTCTTCAATATTCCCTGGCTTGTCTATCGATCATTTCTCTCATTTCATTCATATCTCTTCTCACCGACTTCACTCAACTCTTCAGCTTTATGGGGGAATCTTTTAAAATGTAGTTGTATGATGATTCCTTCTTATTCTTCTTTTATCCAAAGGATATTTATAATCCAAATCGTGAAATCCGACCTGTGTCATATTCCCTTCACACTCGTACCATTCTTATATCTGCCAATGAGCGCAGTTTATTACTGTGTATTGCAAAATCTATTTGCCACTTCGGTGTTTCAGCATTTGATGAATCTGTGGAGCATTTTCACAAAATCGTTTCTAACATCGACTTAATTCTATGGGATTCGATGGAAATTGCACGGAAGTTCTTCATTTGTGCGACTCTTATGAGGTCAGTGTTTCCATTTTCTTTTCTTATCATCAGTCTCAGAGGTTCTGCACTTTTATGATAATCCGGGTGGTGAGTTATATGAAATAGATTTTTGTTTTGTAATGCTGAGTGGAAAATAGCAATTGTTCGGGACACTCTTGGATTTACAGATTTCGTTTTCCTTTTCTTGGCTTCATTCGCGGGGTTTCTGTAATGTTATGTCCCACGGGACGAAAGGGTTGTGAGGTTGGACATTTAGCTGTGTCGTTGGGCGTGTTACTGTACGGGCTCTATATAGTTGCCTTTTAAATTTGCTTTAGATAAGCCGCGATCATGTGTGTGCTTGAGGAACAAAACTATGTGGAATTACACGCATGAGTGAGTGAGAGGGGGGGAGAGGGAGATAAAGAGGGAGGAAGATGGGATGAGAGATAGAAAGAGAGGAAAAGCGAGAGAGAGAGAGAGCGATAGAGACGGAGTGACAATTCCACTTTCTTCCTCCATTGACTCATTCATAAAATATTTCTTTTTTTTTTGTTGTTAATGAGTTTTTCAAAGATAAAAGCAATTGTTTGAATCTTTCACTGGTTACAACTTTGAGCTGCGGCGCCCCCAACGCTATGTTAATTTTGATAAACTCGAGAGAGAAACCATTCATTCATAAGGCAGCGAGCTGGCAGAAACGTTAGCACGCCGGGCGAAATGCTTAGCGGTATTTCGTCTGCTGTTACGTTCTGAGTTCAAATTCCGCCCAGGTCGACTTTTCTTTTCATCTTTTCGGGGTCGATAACTTTAGCAGTAACGTACTGGGTCGATGTAGTCGACTTAATCCGTTTGTCGCTCCTTGTTTGACCCTTCTATGAAATAAGAGAATCCATTCATTTTCTTTTATCTTCTGGTGATTTTCGTAGAACCCTTTCAACGACACATATTCGGGTCACGTCACCGGATTGAGGCTAACGTAAACAACATTTCTCTTTGTCCCACCGTTCACGGAAACCCTGAAAATACTTAGAAAAAAGATTGTTCTTTATCCTTTCATTAAACGCAAATATAAATCATGAAATATAGGAAAGACAAAGCCACACAGACGCCTGAAACTGAAAACTGAAAACCTTTAATGTGCTCGTCCAGCAATTCTAGCGACAGCAGTAAATATCACAAGCATTAAACACAATTAATATTGCTCCAGTTACTGTCCATCCAATTCCATTGTCTAAATATGTTTCACTTCCATGTAATTTACATTATACATAGCATAGATTCCACTAAGAATATTGGTTATTGTCTACTGTCTTTGTCGTTGGAGTATAATACAATATTGATGTAATATATATACAGAGTTTAATGGAGGTAACTATTGAATTGTATCTTGATAAGTTCATTGTTCGCTCGTCTACCACGATAAGATGCTTCACTCTTATTTATATCTACTTCAATCACTTCCTCCCACTCGCCTCACCTCCTATGTGCCTCTTGTTATCTATCAACTAAGTGTATCTATCTGTCTACCTGCTGGTCTGTCTGTCTGTCTATCGATCTAGGTATATTTGTGTGTGCATATATATATATATATATACATAATAACACACATTCATACACGCACACGCACAAACACACACACACACACGTTTATGTATGTGTGTGTGTGTGTAACTGTGTGTATGTGTCTGTGTATTTGTGTCTATGTGTATATATGTATATACATACATATATATGTGCATATATACATATATATATATATGTATGTGTGTATATGTGTGTGTATGCGCGCGTGCATGCTTGTGTGCGTGCGCGCCGCCGTGTGTAGTTAGGTTATATTCTGTTAAGAATGTAGTAGAGTACAGTCTAAAACTCGTTCACCTTCAGATTTCACCCTCTTCTATCCAGCAGTTCTATTGTACGTACTGCCAGACTTGCGTTGGGACTTCTGTACTGTGGGAATGGATAATTAAATAAGTTGGAGTCAACAAGAAGGGGTTGAGGGGAACGTTTATTTGTAATCACTACAATTGTTTCTGCGCAACGTAGTTCTCCACGTTTACCGGTATTTGGTTACGTAACCGTTTCCCTGCATTATGAGATCTAGTTGTTTTTCCTCAGGTGATATATAAATATTTTTTCCTTAAACCCAGACACTTGGCTTCAAGCTCATCCTTTCTGTCTGTCGTGATTTGTGTCCGTGTGGTAGTAGTACCCACTCGGTGTATCAAAAACTGTTTTGGTCTTAGGTGGCGAGATTGCTTAGCGGTATTCCGTCCATCTTTACGATAATATATACATTGAGGCTAAGGGCACGAATTGGAAGAAATGCTTTGCTCACCGGGTAAAAATGGTTAGCAGCATTTCGTCCGTCAATATGTTCTGAGTTCAGACTCCGCCCAGGTCGACTTTGCTTTTATCCTTTCGGGGCCGATAAAGTAATTATCATCTTATTCCGTCACCTCTAAGAACTGGCCCGGTGAGAAAACTTCCATCCAATATAATTTTGGTCTATGTCTGAATGGTGAAGGACCGTTTCACACACGTGCGCACGCGCGCGCACACACGTACACACACACACACACACACACACACACACACACACACACACACACACACACACACACACACACAAACACACAAACATGCAGACACACAAACATACACGTGCAAATACACACAAATGCTAAAAACATTGAATACACGTTCAGACAAGTAGATATAAAAGAAATAAGTTAATAAAATGACAAAAATAGGCATCAGAAAATGATAGAAAGAAATAGGAATTGTTCGCCATATCAAGGAATGGACATTGTACTGAGACAATGGTAGTTCTTGAATAGATTAATAGAATACACCCGGGTGTGTTTTGTTTCGATGGTCAGCAGCAAAGGGTATTTGAGTTAGACATCACAGTGACATGCATAGTCTTATGCAAGTGCAGACACATACAGAAGCCACGTGAATGTGCCTGTCTATGTATATATATATATATATATATATATATATATATATATATATATATATATATATATATATGTATGTATATATATATATATATATATATATATATATATATATATATATATATATATATATATATATATATACATACCTATATATATTCAAACTCACATACACACACATATAAATATATAGAAAGAGAGAGAGAGAGAGAAAGAGTTAGAGATAGATAGATAAATGTATGTATATATATATACATATATATATATATATATGTATATTTATATATATATATACATGCATACATGCATAAATACATACACACACACATATAGCATACGTGTGTTCGAGACGAGAGATCGTTTGTCATCACGTCCGATGCATTTGTGTTGCCATATGTGTTTATGTCAATCATGTCAATGGCATTGTTTGTCTGTATATACAAGTAACTGATGCAAGCTTAGCTAATTGGTTAAGAAATCCGCTTCGGAAACATGAAGTGCCAGTTTCGATATCCCTGCACGTCAACTGCAATATATGCATTTTACAGGGTAATCCGCCTGAACTACACCTCATTAGTGATCTTAAGTGGAATGTGTAGATTTTTGGGTAGAATACAGGTACCATCTACGTTGGGTGGTCCACCCATGGCATGCACTGTATAAAGCTGATTCTTTCCGAGCATCAAGTGAACGGTAAATATGTCTGTGGAATACTCAGCTAAATACTCTATAATACAATGGATTAGTTTGTTCCTTTCGTTAAATAAATGAAACACTACTCGTCGAAACCGACGAAGTATCACTAATATGTGTTACTAACGTTAGTGTGAGGAAACCTGTCAGTATTTACGCTTTTACGTGAGAATTTGTGGACGAGTATACCTTTGATCATAGGGTAAATTTGTGTAGGAGGACGATATATACTAATCAGAGTGTGTGTCTGTGTGCATGTATATTATGTATGTATATATACATTGTACGTGTGAGTGTGAATATATGTATATGTCTGTGTGTGTGTGTGTGTGTGTGTGTGTGTGTGCGTGTGTGTGTGTATGTATGTATTCATATTGTATTTGTATATGCATATTGTGTAGAGAGAAAGTGTGTGCTGCTGTGCCTGTGTGTGTGTATAGTCAAGTGTGCAAGTGTAAGAATAAATGTAGGTGTGTGTATATCCCTTAGGTCAGGGTATATATTTGTGTGGGAAGAGATAACCAGAGATTTATTGTATGTATTTGTGTGTTTGTGAGAGTGTGCGTGTGCTTGTGAATGAGAGAAAGAGAGAAATAGAGAAAGAGAGAGAGTGAGTGACAGAGTGAAATAGAAAGAGTAAATAAATGAGTGTTGAGAGAAAGTGTAGATGTGTGTATCCTGACACAGAGTGTCTGTTTACATATGTGTAATCTTAGATCCAGTGTGTGAGAGTGTGGCTGTGAATGCGTACGTTTGTGTGTTTATGTGAGAGAGAAGTTTCGTGTGTGTGTGTGTGTGTGTGTGTGTGAGAGAGAGAGAGAGAGAGAGAGGAGGAGTGTGTGTTATGCGTTGTGTGGGACTTGGGAAATAGAATTGGAAATTTAAAGGTAGGTTTTACTGCTGATGTGATGCATATGCAGTATATCGAAGTGGTTGGCGTTAATAGAGGAGTTGGGTGCCAAAGACGGGTGCAGGTTGGTCGGTGTGGAATAAACGTATATAAAATTCTTTGAAAAATCCATCTTTCTATAATCAGGAGCTGAAGCAGAAAGTGAAGGTTTGTGGACAAATATACAGTTTCTCCGCAAGAGACAGACAACTGGCACTTGAGATGACAGCTATTCAAGAGAACATGAAGAAACGGAGAGAGATAGGGAGAGAGAGAGGGGTGGAGATTGAGATTGAGAGATGTAAGTGTGAGAGGAAGTAGGTAGAAGAGGAAGACGAGAAAGTGAGGATGTGGTTTCGATAAATGAGAGTAATCCTTGGGATATGATAGGAGGAAAATGAAATAACTGATAAATAACGATGATAATAATAATAATAATAATAATAATAATAATAATAATAATAAGAAGAAGAAGAAGAAGAAGAAGAAGAAGAAGAAGAAGAAGAAGAAGAAGAAGAAGAAGAAGAAGAAGAAGAAGAAGAAGAAGAAGAAGAAGAAGAAGAAGAAGAAGAAGAAGAAGAAGAAGAAGAAGAAGAAGAATTTCTTTATTTTCGCATCTGGGTGAAATGTGCGGGAAACAATACAGAGACATGAAGTGGAGAGGTTTACATATAATGAAATGACAAAAAAATGTATATATTTATTTACAGAAATTATACCCAGTATACAATAAGGTAAAGAAGGGAGAATCCATCTTTTGCAACATTAAAAAGAAAGAAGGGCAAAAATGTGAGGTATGATTGTGAAGCCTTCCTAATACAGGACGACCCCTAAGGATAATCGAGGAACACCACTCTCCAAGATTTCCCTAAACACAAACGGCCAGTGCCCTCTCCAATTCCTGTTCTCCGACTCACAGGTCTTAACTTAGTGCGGTAACATCCATTCTTGCCATTTTCACAACTTTCAGCAATATTTCAATAAATTTACTCGAGGACAGGACCATTCTCTCCGCCCTCACTTTCCTTTGCAAGTGAAACTTGAAAGTGTCTTTGAGGGTTCCACCAAAGCGGGTTGTCACTGTCCGCATTCTTTTCAACCTCGTCCGTCAAAGTCTTTCGCTACAGCCACGAGGTAAAGGAGAACCATCCTGAATCTCCGATTAAAGGATAGCGAAGGGAGAATCATGACTATGGACTCAGCCGACAGACATTTCCGTCACACCTGCAACAATAGCTGCTTCACATATCTCACCTAGTCAGCAATGCCAAGACACTGAAGGAGTCTGTTCAGAATGGTTTCATTGTTCTGCGTGCAACTCATACAAACCCGTCTGACTGGACATCAGTACCTATAGAGTTTATCTCGAGCTAGTAGCATCCATTGGTAGAACGGCCAAACTAAAGACATCTAAAAATTATCCATAGTAGCCGCCTGACCATTGGAACGTGTCCATCTCACAAGACATTAATTAAAAGATGATCCAACATGGTCATGCAGTAGCCTGGGAAGGGGACGACTGTCAATCGGTACATGATGACGAAGAGCGATGTAGGCATTCGCTACCGCTGCCAGATCTGTCAGGGACATCTTCCTATCAGCCCACATCTGAGTGAAACTGGTTAACTTGTTCGTCGCATTGTGCAAAATAATAATAATAATGATAATAATAACAATAATAATAATTAAAACAACAACAACAGCAATAATAATTGTAATGATGACGGTCAAGACGACGACGGTGATGATGATGACAACCATCATGATGAAATAGCAGCAGGAGCAGAAAATGAGGGAGAAAAGTAGAAGGAGGGGGATGTGAAGGATGAGGAGGAGGAGAACCACGAAGAAGAAGAAGAAGAAGAAGAAGAAGAAGAAGAAGAAGAAGAAGAAGAAGAAGAAGGTGATGATGATGATGATGATGATGATGATGATGATGATGATGATGATGAAGAAGAAGAGGAAGTGGAATTGTAAGTATGGTGTAAGTACGTTGTTCTATGAACCCCACGCTGATCAAACAAAAGGAAAGAGAAGTTATTCGTTCATCCAAAGAGAAATTTGCAGAGAATTTTCAACGCCTGACAACTTCTGATCATCTCTAACACTTACACAATCACAGCTACACAGATTCATACGCATGTGCGTTATGCGTAGTTGAAAGTGTGTGAGTGGTTGCGCGAAAGTGTATCCGCGCGAGCGTGTTTGAGCGCATCTTTCTCTAACCGTCCATGAAATATCAATATATGTTTGAAAGTATGTACGTACGCATGTACGTTTGTGTGTGCATGTATGAATATATATATATATATATATATATATATATATATATATATATATATATATATATATATATACACCTATATATCTATAATACATATACATATATATATATATAATATATATACATACATATATACATATATGTATATCATCTGTATAATATTATATTATATATATATATATATATATATATATATATATATATATATATATATATATATATATATATATATATTAGTCAATGTATTTCCATTATTTTTAATACGTATATACCTCTATATTCATAATATATTTGTATACACACACACATATAAACGTGTGTGCATATATATATATATATATATATATATATATATATATATATATATGTAGGTAGGTATGTATTATTATTATTATTATATATATACACACATACATATGTATGTAGATGCGGTGATAAGTGAGTTGATGGAAAATTGTACGTGTGGCGAGGAGGTGCGTCCGTACGTCCGTGCGCGTTTGTGTGTGCGTGTTTCCATACAGATTTATAAAGACACCGGGTTCTGAAGGGTTTATCGAATAAATATTATTTGCTTCACTTCACAAACACTTGATCGTGATAATGCTTGCTTCGCCTAGCATCACCCAACTGCATTGGCGTAAAAACATGCAGCGCTGCTGGGCTTCACGTTCATGCCGTCATTTCTTCTACAACCGTCGAACCTTCAACAAATCTGAATATTAGCAATTCTTCTGTGATGGGTATATATATATATATATATATATATATATATATATATATATATATATATATATATATATATATATATATGTGTATGTATATATATATGTATATATATATATATATATATATATATATATATATATATATATATATATATATATATATATATATATATATATATATATATATATATATATATATATATACATACATACATATACATATATATATGTAAGTATAAACATATACAAGCATGTATATATGTATATGTGCCTTTATTTCTGTATATATATATATATATATATATATATATATATATATATATATATATATATATATTGCATCCATATATACTTCCGAACACACGAATACATATAGGCATAGACACGTATTCTCTACAACTCTCATATTTTCTCTTCAACTATATATGTACGTGGTCTGCTCAATGCGTATCCGGACTGTTGCCATAGTAACGAAGCTATTGTATGCAGAGTGAAGCCGATTGCCGCATATTACGCATACACACTGCCGTGTATGCGCACAAAGTTTTAATGTTCTAGCTCACTTCTGCTGTTTGTAGCAGTGCTTGGAATGAAGGTATCTGGCGTGTGATCATCGCAGTGACCATGACAGAGAAACTTGAGCGGAGGATCTGCATCAAATTTTGCGATACCTGCCCAGTTAAATATTGGAATATATCTAATACGTGTTTAATAGAGAATGTGTTGACCAAATTGAACATAACTAGTTTTGAAAAAATCAGTAATTAGAAAAGTCTTTGTATCCGAACGATTCTGCAAATCGATACTGTAAATCGATACTGTAACTGTATATGCACATATTCTTACGATGCTCTACGTCAGCTAAAATTCATTGGTCCAAATCTTATATTTGACACTTTCAGTGTTTTGTGGTTTTTATTCACGTCATTGAATCACAGTTTTCAAATAATTTAATATTCAGTTGATAAAAAAAATCTATGTCAAACGAATGGTTTTTGATTTCATATTGACAGTATTTGCGTTAGGTTCGTTAAATATTAAAATGTTCGATTCCTAAATTTTCTTCGATGCAACAAGTTGGTATGCTTAATGGTAAAACTTTCAATTTGCAAAATCGTTTAATATATTTGTGTGTGTATGTGTGTGTGTGTGCGCGCGCGCTCATTTGAAAGTCTATAAGCATTACTTAATACAATTTCTGCAGTGTAAAGATGAGTTTCAAAAGTTTTTTTTTTGTTAATGTTATGAAAAGGCTTATGAGGATGTTAGTAAGTTTTTTTTAGTGTGCTTTTGTTAAACCTTTCCTTATATATATATATATATATATATATATATATATATATATATATATAATATTCTGTCTAATCATGTGACCTTCTGTTCGATAATGATGTCATGTGTATTCAAGAACACCCACCCCGCTCTACACTTCAAAACCATACACACCAAATATGCTTCTATTAATTCTAACACGTGACTGGATACTAAGTTTTATATTTATTTCCTTTTCTCTCTATAGGAGTATAGCATTTCCTCAAAAATCTCCACTCATGTTTTCATTGTTTTTGTTTACCTTTTCTCCTTTTAACAATTTTTTCAATGAAATCTTACCTTTCTTAGTTTACCAATTTTTAAACCTGTTTTATCAAAATTTCCTTGGACCTTGTTATCTTTGCTAATTGTATATTTTCTTATATTTGTGTTCCTCCATTTTTGAATTTTCATTTAATCAGTCCCTCAGTACATTACGAAGTTAAATTGTTCTAAATATTGGTTTCGTCTATTATTGAATTAAAGAAATTAACGTATTTACATTTGTACCGATAGACTTTCGGTTCAAATCTAAGCTTTATTTCCTCTTTCAGCATCAATGTGCATATTGGTTTCAAATTTTCACACAAGGTCAGTGAATTCAGGTGTGAGGTGGAGCTGTAGGTAAGTCGATTAAATTGACCGCAGTGTTCAGGTGGTACTTAGCTTATCGATCCGCGAAATGATTAAAAAACAATGTCGACTTCGGCGAAATTTGAACTCAGAACATAAAGACGGACGAAATGCCGCTAAGGTGGGCTAACGATTCGGCCAGATCGCTCTCTTAGCAGCAATGAATATTATTAGCAGTGTACACAATTTTACGAATATGACCCATTATATAATAAACGTTCTCCACATAGTGCTCACTGAAATAATACATTTTTATCAGCTGTAATAGTTTACACTCGCATGTGTGGCCAGTAAAGATTTGTTCATTTGTGACGTGATTGTTATTTGAAGATTTGAAGTTTTGATAGAACTTCTGGTGATAGGAAATTCTAATGAATGATCTTTATCGCAAAACCATTATTTCAGCGACAGAAATCAATGACGATCTTGTTTCTTAGAGCTGTCTTCAATTTCTCAATAATTCTCTCGCAGACGCTGGCACGGCCGTGTGGTTCAGAAGAGGCGTCGGAATTACGTCGCTTGTGATTCCATCTCGTTGCATGGCAGTGACGTAAAGCATCACGAGTGACATTCGTATGGGAGAATTCTATGGAAACATGTAGAATTGTCAGATGAAATTTGTAGGCATGAGAAAACAATATAATCTCAGGTATCAAGATTTTCTCCTGAGATAACATACCATTAACAAACAGTCATTCTTTCGAAAATCAAGAGAATGGATGTGCACACATGTTCATGCATCAATATGCTTAACAGAAGTTGAGCTAATTTGATTACAGTCACGGAATATACAAAAAGCGTACGTAATAGTCATAGTATACGGTAATCTTGCAGAATTTGCATATTTAAATATCTGTGTAGGTATGTCTCTGTATGCATGTATGTATGTATGTGTTGTGTGTGGGGATGTGCGAGTGTGTGTGCGTGTGTGTGCGAGTGTGTCTGTGTGTGTGTGTGTTTGTGTGTGTGTGTGTTAAATATATTATCTAACCAGACCTTATAAAAGATACTACGTATTTCCACATTCGAGGTGCAACACACCTCCCAGACAACATCAGTGCAGGAAATATCAGTGCATTGAACCTACCGTGCTCGTTCTAAACATCATGGAGAAGTACAAGCTCAGACGCACCTCCTGCTGCCGAAGCCGTTTACAACAACTTTATAACCACACATCACCTCCTGCTCCGAATACCAAGCTTCCAGAAATAGGTGGGCAATCACACCGCCAGTTTAATTATAACAACGCTCCAATTATTCTTCAACATATACTCCTGAAACAACTTTTACAATCAAAGAAACGAGTGGGCGTAGTTCTAACACGAAACAGAGTGAAGACTTAGAAATGTCATAAGCACAGCAAATGCCAACATTCACTTTGCAGAAAACACTTCAAGAAGAAGCACTGGTATATTGATGCAAAAACATAAACTGCAATGTGACGTAGCAATGAAATACAATTATATATTAGAAATAGCTAAATTGATAAATTCCAAGGTCGACCTCAAATGCACTATGATAAATAGAAGATAGAAGAAAATAATCAAATAGAAAAAGACTGAATAACTGGAAAACTTTTCTTTCCAATGTTATCCAGGAAACAAACAAACTGCAACACTTTATAGTGTTATAGCCTGGTAATCAGAAATAACAACGGCACTCACTCTATTTCGTGGGGCACAAGAGCAATTACATGTAGTAAACATTTACTGCAATACACAGAAAACGACTTTATCAATCATTTCTAAGGAAGGAGGAAGAAAAAAGAAAGTGGTGGAGTATCACAGATGAAAGACCAAATAATACAGGAACATAAAACGGAAAATAAACACTTTCTACGTAGATAAAACTTAAGGCATTAACAATAAATGCAGAGGACCAGTAATTCCCCGTTCAAGCTGGTTCTAGTACAAACATATCTGGTGTGGTCACGACTAGATTCGCAGATATTTAGGGAAGTCAATTCTGCTGATGGAGATAACGATGTACTTTGATAAAGAAGGAACTGGAGAAGTTAGTGACGGTGTTCAGATGTATAACAATGATGGGGAAAGATTCATAACGGTGGTTTTGGTGATGATGATGATGATGGTGATGATGATGAAGGTAACGGCGACGGTAACGACGTGTACAATGTTGATATCTCGATAATGATGAGAATAGTAGATTATGATGGCTGATGATTTCAGTGATGACGACGATGTTTGTGTTGATGAAGGCGAACTCTGCAGAAGACAAAGACGAAGAAGATGGCGACCACGATGGAAACCATATTTCATATTCATGTCGTAATTAACGATAATGTTAGTAATGAGTATGGTGATGATGATGACGAGGGTGACGATTATCATATCGATGATGATGATGATGATGTTGATGATGATGATGATGATGATGACGATGATGATGATGATGATGATGATGAAGATGAAGATGATATTGGTGATTGTGGTGATGGTGCTAGCCGTGACGATTGACAAAAGAATATCATTTATTTCTTTCCAGACGAATGTCGACAATTCAGTGATATTGCAGTTTGATCTTATCATTAATTAAAGTTAATCGATTAATGATTAATAATTATGGAATAACAAAGATTCAAGTCACACAGAACAATTATTTATTGAGAGAAGTGGGCGTTCTTCAGATAAGATTTCAAGAAAATGTTTCAAAACAGTCAAAATAAATTTATATTTGTTATGTCTGCATTTTATATGAATGGTTATGATTTACTGCATTTGTTCAGATACATACACACACGCACACACATACATACAAACATACATACATACACACACATACATATATATATATATATATATATATATATATATATATATATATATATATATATATATATATATACATGTATGTATATATACATATACATATAAATTAATGTATATATGTGTATATATACAGATATATATGTTTGTGTGCACACTCACACTTTTAAGCCTATTAATGCTCTCAAGCACATACACACACACACACACGCGTTTACATATATTTGCATATTATATAAATGTTTACTGATTGGTAAACTTTATATATATATATATATGTGTGTGTGTGTGTATGTGTGTGTGTGTGTGTGTGTATATGTGTGTATGTATTCTAGCACGCATCATATTTCCCGGCCTTCATTGTTGTTGCTTACTGCAAAACCAACATTACCGAGTCAATGTTGAATCGGACGGAATTATTGCGGCACTGCGTTTTGATTTGGTAGAACTTTACCCTAGAATAAGGCAACACTAGGCTCTAACTGAATTCACCGGAGAAATATCGGTGCATGGCTTATACAATATCTCTATGGTAGAAAAAACCAGAAGAGTAACTCTGATTCAGCTACCATCTTATTTAGGATCGATACACCTGACACTTACCTTACTATCTTGGAGGATATTATTAAAGGTGCAGACATTTTGATTGGAGCTCAATACACACGCATGCAATTTAGTTAACAAGACAGAACTTATCGCCAGCATCACTAACACCACCATCAACAGCAACAACAAAACCGACATCTCCTCATCATCACACCCATTACAACTACTACTACTACTACTACTACTACTACTACTACTACTAATATTTCTGATGCCACTGCTGCTGCTACTACTACTACTACTACTACTACTACTACTACTACTACTACTACTATTTTTGCTACTACTACTACTGCTTCTACTATTAATTTTACTAATACTTTTACTACTTTACTACTGGTTTCTACAGTTTCTTCGTACCAAATCCGTTTGCAAGATTAGTTGCCCCGGGGTTATAGTACAAGACACTTGCTCGAGGTACCGCACATTAGAACTGAACTGAAAACATGGTTGCAAAGCGTAGGTCTTGACCATACAACCATGCCAGCGCCTTGGGAAAATCTTATCGGTGCTATAAGGAAATGCTTTGCGTCCGTTACTGCGTAAATGAATTGGTGCGGAGAGAGGCAGTATTATTCAAAAAGTATATTTTCTTAGATCGAATTGAGATCAAAACTACTTCACATAATTTAAAATTATAATTTGCTTGTTCCTATTCATCTTCCGAAACCAATAAATTATTCCTCGATTTTCCACCTACCTGCTTACAGTCATATATATACGAAAACAAATCGTCTAGACTATTTCAAAATTCAGCCCTCCTGCATGGAACAGAGTCTCTCAAAAGTCTCCTGTACTCTAGTACCTTCGCTACATTGTTCGTAGTCAAAACACCGTTCGATTTAACCCGATTGAGATTTTCAATATTATATGCCTGCAGCTTAAAAAAAAGTCTTATTTCAATACAACTTTGACAACCTGCTGTTTCTGCTGTAAACTACTTTTTATTTTTCCTTCCATTTTTTTTTTCAACACAAAAGCCAGTATTCAATATAATTTGTTTCACTAATTTTTTCATTTTATTTTATTTTAATTGTGTTTTCATTTTTATATCTTTTTTTTCCGTTGTGGGAGTTATTTTTTAATATTTCCCACGGATATTCATCCGCATCACAATAAAATCTCTCTTTTTGTTAATTTCTTTGTACCTCTTCCATTATTATTATTATTATTATTATTATTATTATTATTATTATTATTATTATTATTATTATTATTATTATTATTATTATTATTATTATTATTATTATTATTATTATTATTATTATTTCTTTCTTTATTTATTTATTCATTTATCTCGTTGTTGTTCTTTACTAGGGAAAATTTATATATATTTAGACTTATTACTGCAATGGCTGTGCAGCATTCGAAGACTTGTGTTATCTATATCATATATAATTTTTGACGTGCGGAATCGGTTGCCCATGCAAGGAAACTCTTATTTGTCCGCAGAATAAACGTTGACATCGGCTGCGTTGTGTAGCAAATACTTAAATATAATGATAGCACCTGACCTGCTGCTTAACACATTTTTGCAAGAACAATGACAATAACCAAAGTCATTTGCACCAAAGCTGGTGCAAAAAATATCCTTGAAACTAACTCCCTTCATTCTAGAAATGGAGGACTTATCTGTTATCTGTTTTTTTTTTTCTCTATATTACATAGCTGGAAGAAAAACAGAGACAGAATGGTCAAACAAAAAACACCTTTCGTTATTTCTCTTTTTAAGCTTGTTTTACTCGGGGCTAAATAAAAACGACAGTAACGACGAAGTAGTCTGTATAGTAGGTTCTATTTATGAGAGACAATTTTACTCTGGGATCTATAGATGCTCTCGATCGAGGAATCGAACCAACGGCGTTATGAATGTAAGCCCGATACTCTAAATACGAAATCACATGTCTTTTACATAGGAAGATAATATCATAGATAGTTAATGTTTTCGATTTCTTTACATAGTTAAGATTGTTTCAAAGTTGTAATGGAGGCACGATTCCTTGAAGACAACCTCAATAACTTAAACACCATAGTTGTGTTTGAAGTGCGAAGAGAAGTGAAGTAGTCTTTTCTCGTGGATAATTATACGAAGCTTTTCCTTGAACGACTTTTCTTCTTGCTGTGAATATAAATAGGATAGATCAATAGGATAGATAGAAGAGGTGTCAAGAATAGAGTTTTCGAAACTGTTCTCTGTTGCGACAGCGTCTTCGTTTCGACACATGTAGACTTTACACCAACTCAAGAATCAAACGCTTCAGAAGGTAACATTTGAGATCAAATTATAAACTTCTTCCCTCTCCAACTGTAAGTACAATAGAGAAAGCTTTCACCAACAATGGGTTGCTAAGATGAATCACGCGTCTGCTAATTCTCCGTTTTATGTTGCCTGTGTAGCTGCCGTACGCAAGCTGACAGAATTGTTATCACTTTCGATAAAATGCTTAGAAGCACTTCTTCCGATTATTTACGTTCTGCGTTCAAATCGCGCCAGTTTCAACTTTATCTCTCTAATATCTCTCCGCAGTCGATAAAATAATGTACCAATCAACTATGGGTACGCTAATCGATTTGTCCATTTCCCTAAAAACTGGTGACCTGGAACCCTGCAACGGACCATACAGGATGACTGAAAGGCGAGAGTTCTTAAGTTACTGAGTGAAGGAGAAATTCTGTGGGTATCAGGTTCCATTTATTGCTAACTGATTTTAAGTTCGATTTCAGTACGGTCCTTATGGGTTCAGTGTGTATCATGTCAACTATAGCTTCTGAACCTAAAATCTTTGAATTTCGTAAATGTTTACAAAATGAGAAAAACACCATAAATTTGGTTGGGGAGGAACATCCGATTATAATGAACGCAGTGATTGACTGGAACTTTATTTCTCTGACATGAAATGCAAAACTGACAGTGGTGGAAGGTGAACTCAGAGCAAAAAGAACCGGAAAAAATATCTCAAGGTATTTCGTCCGGTATTCTCTACATTCTGTCCATCCACCACTCTCATTAATGAGTTAATAATATTAAAATATTAACTGCGGCATCAGCAGAAGAAATATTATGCCTAGTCCCTTTTCCTTTCGATTTATACTCAGAATCGTATAATTGCCGTAGCTCAGTGAAGAAGAGCGTTTTCTTCTTTGTTGGGGTGGGGGCTTCAAATAACCATACATGGTTCAAATTCAGTTCCCTACCATATTCACCCGCCACCAAAATATTTCTAGTTGAGCATGATCAAAGATCAAACTAATGCAATTGTATTGAAATTATTGGAAATTGTTTCAAAATTACTTATATATAAATAATATTAATTCACCGAAAAAACTATAATCTTATTGATAGATGTTATTGCGTAGTATAATAGAATTATTTATTTTTCATATAAAATATAATAGTTGAATATTTCATTTTCTAAAGATTGATGGCGTCTTTAACATACGTTAAAGTAATTTATCAGAAATTTGCACTAATTCCACACTTCCATAATTTTGTTGTAATATAGCATTGCAGAATAGCAAAATGAGAGTTAAAATAGTTCATATTTATGCCACAGCGGTTGGCTAGTTCAAATGGAAGATGTATATAAGTACAATATATACATGACAATCAGTGTGAGATGGGGAACTCTGTAACATCATGGACTAGGTACAGTACAGGAAAACGTTTCCCTCCAATGCAAAGTAACTATAAACATTACCGTTGATAGAACCCGTTCTGTTTAAAGTTTGGGTATCTTGCTTTCTATTTAATCGTGTATAAATCACCGCGCAGTCTGATAATTGCAAACACAATGATGTCGTATCATCGTTTATCAAGTTATCATGAATAGCATCAACCAGGATCTATGAAATCTAGACTGGAGCGATAGTGAATATCGTGTTGTTATTTCAATCGGCGGATACCCAAAACTCCATTACGAAAGGACAGATTCAATAACTGAATTGATCCTATCTTGAGGACGATTTGGCCGTTAGTTTAGAAAGTTATGAAACAACTCGGAGCATTTCTTGTTTGTTTGTTCCAAGGTTACAATCATTAAAGGATTTCAACTGAAGCGTAAAATCTACTTTTCTAATCTACAACACTATAATTACTCACTGCTGTCAGTGAGTACGATTCGCGCTATGTAATACACACACACACACACACACATGCACGCACTCTCTCTCTCACACGCACACACAAACACATATACATATGTGTATTTATATACGTATAACATATGCATATATATATAAGTTGGATCAAAAGCGTTCCAGCCATGCCAGTCTTGAACTTTACATGGTAAGCGTTACACGGATGGCTTTATTCAATGTATACATTGTTAAGATGGCAGCCTGTGGCTTCAGGTAGATATAGCTGCTAATTTTAGTAGATAGAGCTATCACATATGTAGCACCGCTACATAAAGATACTGTTGGTACTATTTAAGCTCCATTTCACCCTGGTATAACATAACTATGTTTAACTATATTCTGTCTACGACATGCACACCTGTTTTTTTGAGGCCTAATGTTATGTAGATTCCATTAAGTGATACATCCAATTTTCAAGCAATGTGCTTAGCGTAGACTCAGAGCGATTCGGCCGCTATTTCTGGTAGAGTTTTCGAGCATGAATAGATCGCCGTGTACACATTATATGTAATGCCAGTATAACTGCGAAACTCGTGACTACACCCTAGAGGACGCGACGCAGTGCTGTTGCTAGCGAACGAACCAAACATCTCCCGCCTCAATGTCTAATAATATAATGTTTGTAACAAATTGCCGGGAAGAATTCAATTATACCAGATGCTGGTATTGAGAACATTGAACGATTTATTTTATTAGAACTACAGCATTTTGTAAACAGGACGATAGCACATTCACTTCCATTAAATATTGCCACTCAAAGGTTGCAGGTTTCACGTTTAATTGAAAAAGAGATAATTATTAATTTCCTGCCTATAGAATTGTTTTCCATTTTTATCACATCAATCATTAACTTAGGTGTATAATTAACAATCTTGTTAATAACTAGCATGGCACCAATAAGCAATATGGAAGTCATATACGTATATACATACACACACACATACATACATATATATATATATATATATATATATATATATATATATATATATATATAAACGTATGTATATATTTATATATGTATGTATACATATATATATATACGTATATAGATATATGCATATACATACGTATATATATATATATATATATATATATGTATATATATATATATATATATATATATATATATATATATATATATATATGTATATATATATATATATATATATATATATATATATATATATATATATACATTATATATATGTACATATATATATGTATATATATATATATATATATATATATATGTATATATATATATATGTATATATATATGTATATATATATATGTATATGTATATATATATATATATATATATATATATATATATATATATATATATATATATATATATATATATATATAAATATATATATATATATATATACATATGTACACGTATACACGCACACACAAACTCACATGTACACAAAGAGAACGCCTATCCCGTTTACAGTTGCGGTTTCGTGTTCCTTAGGCAATATTCAACCTTTTCTGCCTGAAACGAATTTAACCCAAAATTATTATTATTATTATTATTATTATTATTATTTTATGTTTGACTTTTGTTTTGCATTTGTACAAGTTGGATCCAAGTCTCACCCAGAGACCTCAAGAGACAACAAGTTAGAAGTTCATGTAGGTGTTATGCCTAGGGTACCATATATTTGGATTTGTACAGTTTTGTTCAAGTGAATGTTTAAGAAACCATAAGAAAATTATGTGTTTGCTTTAAAATTTGAGATCACATAGACAGTATTTTACGTAGGATATGGGCAGTTCCCATGAGCACTATCTTTTGGACTTCAGCCATTTTGGGGTTTCCTGGTATCTGAGCTAGGTAGTAATCAGCCCGTTTCGCTGTCATTCCCAGGGCACCTATGACAATAGGTATTGTTTTCGTCTTCAGATTCCACATTTTGCTAATTTCTATTTCAAGATCTTTATATTTGCTCAGTTTTTGGTAGGTCTTGACAGATACGTTTATATCAATTGGGACAGTCATATCAATGAGGAGGCATGATTTTTGTCTGAAGTCTTTCAGTATGATGTCTGGCCTATTTGCGTCTATCTTTCTGTCAGTTTGAATGGTGAAGTTCCAGAGGAGTGCAATGTGATCATTTTCAAGTACTGGGGGTGGTTTGTGTTCCCACCAGTTTTTATCATGGGGCAAGTCCAGGTTTTTGCATATTACCCAGTGAATATATTGTGCAGCTCTATCATGCCTGTTGAGATACTCTGTAGGCGCAAGCAGACTGCACATGGAGACAACATGATCGATGGTCTCATTTTGTTGTTGGCATATACGACATAATGGGGAGCTGCCGTTCTTTAATATGTTGGCCTGGTAGTTCTTTGTAGGTAGGCATTGATCTTGGGCTGCTATGATAAACCCCTCTGTTTCTGATTTCAATCCAGAGGCCATTAACCATTGGTGGGTAAGGGCTTTGTCAATATCTGCATTATTCGCTCTCTTTGGGTATTTGCCATTGAGAGGTTTTCCATGCCATTTTTCAGTCATAATAGCTAAGGCAGCAATTTTAGCACGGGTTTTCAAGCGCTTAGCTTTTTCTGTAGGTGTTTCTAGTTCGTCTAATTCTTGAATTTGTTGCAATTGGAATTCACTTAGATATTCCTTTGCCTGTTTTGTTACTGAGTAAGATGCTTTCTTGCTTTCATATTTTAAGACAAGTTTTAGCATCCAGTCCTCAGAGTTTTTCATATAGGTGTCTAGGCCAATTGTGGCTACCTTCATTGATAATGCCAGCTGTAGTAGTCCTCGACCTCCCTCTTTCCTTGGCAGATAAAGACGTTCTATATCTGCCTTAGGGTGGTGCATTCTATGCATTGTCAACAGTTTTCGTATTTTTCTGTCAACATTACATATTTCAGTAATTGACCAGTTAACGATGTTGAAACTGTAAGTCACGACTGGTATGGCTAGAGCATTGATCGCTTCGATCCTGTTTCTCGCGTTCAGCTCTGTCTTCAGTATTGCTCTCACCCTGCGATAACATTCTCTTCTGATCCTTTCCCTCATCACTGAGTGCTTGATATTGTCCCCTTATTATTATTATTATTATTATTATTATTATTATTATTATTATTATTATTGTTGTTGTTGTTGTTGTTGTTGTTGTTGTTGTTTTGCCTGTCAGAGCGCTCGGTGTTCTTTGCTCTGGTCGATTCTGTGAGAGTGGACAGTAGCTTGTTGCCAGAGATCTCACAGGGTCTCATTCCGCACATTATAAAACTTGATACTTGGTTCTTAATTATCGCGGGAGGCAATCAACATCCATTTACCAATCTCAAATTCCTAGCTGTCCCAAGCAGAGCAGTTTTGGGTCTTTCTTTGCTCTCATGTCAATTCTGATTTCTCTGGCATATTTCTCGAACTTGGTTGTTAGTGATCCGAATGACCCTACAACTACTGGAATGACAGACTCTCTCCTGCACCACATTCTTGCAATTCCGTGTTTTAGTAGTTTGTATTTTTAAATCTTTTCTAGTGCTTTGTCACTTATGCGTGCATCCCCAGGTACTGCAATATCTATAGCTTTGGAGTTTCTTATCATTATCATTATTGTTGTTGTTTTGTTGTTGTTGTTATTCGCTTCAAATATGTATGTTTAGCATTAATTCATGTCGTTGAGACTTCAGCCTGCAATGCTCAGGAAATAATCTTCTCAATTGAACGAATTTCTACAAAATCTTATCTAATTTCCCTTATTTTATTTTAATTATGTCACGCTTTCTCCTGACGTTTTCTCTCAGCCTTATTTATTCCAATGCATATATTTATGTTATTTTCGTTCCTTAATTTAAACTCATTAATAACATGATTTTTTCATCTATTTTTTAATTAAGTTTAAATGAGGAGAAACAAACGTGTGTTGAACTAATGGCGTTTTAGCTTAGAAGCATGTAAATTTCTGGCAGTTCTCGTTGCTTTTCTTTACTTGCTCACGAAAAATATTTTCTTAAAGTGGTGATGATATAAACATTAAGTTTTCTTTGTATATCATGGACTACCTTAATATGTTCTGCAGGTTGTAATTTGAGAGATTTTGTGATAACGTAGATTATTAAACTTTCCTGAAAAATGTATATCGGAAGGGCCTAATACATTACTGGTATGTATTCGATGGACGCCACTTAAACAAAATTCGATTGTTGGAAGTTCTAATTTGTCACTCGTTATGCTAATACTAATGTACGCCCTCTTAGTACGTCCTCTTAAAAGAAGGAATACAGTCTACATCTGAAAATAAAAGATATGTTCAAGGAGAATGATACGAAATAAGATTATATCATTTTTGTGTGAGGGATTTTCTTCGTAACGCTGCTCCGGCTCCGGGCAGACTTGCGGTCATTCTTCACTTATAACAAGCAATGCCCTGAAATGCATGACCTCTCAATAGGCCGGTCGTATCTCTTTCCACAAATATATTTCTGATTTAGTTTCTCTGTAATAATCCTCTAACAGTCCTCAATTTTTACAGTAAATTTTATATATATTTTATTTTCCAAATCACATTAATTTCCAGTTCATATTTCCTCTAACAACGAAATGCCAGAGTTGTTTCCCCTCACCCACCCATGAAACACAGTATTATTTGTTCCGGGTTTTTGAATGATGATTTCAAACCTCATCTAGATCAACCATGTCTTTCATCTTCTTTCCCTTCCCCCCATTTCACCACCCGTATGTATCAATTAGAACTAATTGTTATTGCAATTAGAAAACGGACCATTTAAAGAGAAGATACGGAAATCGACCAGCACATTTGTGTGCAGTTAGTCTACAGTTTCTGCACGGCATTCTTCAGTATTTTAGTTTTATTCATTAAATTGTTGAATTTTATCATTAACTTTAGTATCGTGGCCGCGAAATTCCTTCCTCTATTCAGAATATACTAGCCCCTTCTTAAGCAAATAGGAAAAGCCCACCAATATAAGGGGATAAACTTACGAAATATCCTAGAATGTTAATAAGATAGACATCCAAACTACATATATGTGTATTTCCTAATGTTTGAATTACGCGTTTAGTTAACTTTCATATCATGATCAACTGTTCTATATTTGTTGCCGGTAAACACCATTCGAAGAGAACTCATAATGATTATTAAATTCTGCTATGACGAGATAATTTGCCGCGGTAATCAGGGAAAAATGTAACTAAAATTATTCACAATTAGACCATTAATATTTTATATCTATAATCGCTTTTGTTATTCTGCCTGTTAATTAGAGCTCATTTAAAATATTTTCAAAAAGTTAGAACAAACAACGAAGTATTGAACGCTAACAACCTAATCTATATTGGCATTTTGTTATTTGTTTCATTTTGTTGGTCACTGTCATTAGAGTACGGCCATGCTGGGACCAGTAGTTGTTTGTAGATACCAGTAGATACCAGTAGTTGTTTGTATAGTCATTATATTTTTCATCGTGATTTGCATATCAATTGACAATTTAATACATACGTACATACATATCTAAATATTTATATATATATATATATATATATATATATATATATATATATATATAGAGAGAGAGAGAGAGAGAGAGAGAGAGAGAGAGAGAGATAGATAGAGAGAGAGAGAGGGAGGAGGAGAGAGAGAATGAAGTAATGCAATATAGAGAAACAGGCGCGCATGTGTATATTATATATATATATATACAATGGTGGTGAGTGCATATTTATGTGTCTATGTTGCTAACCCCACCCTGAGACTTGAACACCGAATACTTTACGTGTATGCATCTTTACAAAGCACCACCATCACCGCAACTACTCATGTGTACTTTGGAATTAAATGGAACAGCTGCCGAGGACCGCTGCTGCTGCTGCTGCCGTCGTCACCGCCGCTGCCTCCATGACCAATATTGATAAACTTTATCAGGCTAACCTTTACACTGACCTTCAGCGCCATCATCTACCACCACTATCATCACCACCACCACCACGACCACCAGCAAAAACACCCACTACAGCAACAGCAACATCATTGTTTCCCGTATATTATTAGCTGCTATGCTGTGGGGACATTGAATTAGATATTACATAAAACCTGTTACAAGTGCATTGTAGGAGAAGCAGTAATCGAAAAATCTACAGCAATCATACAATGAAATCCTTCACCTTGTGGCCTGCACGCATATTAATGTTTCGATCTTATTGCCTTTGCATTTCCGGTAGCTATTATTCGGTGTAAACCAGGAAGGTAATGCAAGCAGTATCGGTGATTTGATAATTCCGGTGCAAGCCAGGAATATTTCTCACACAACCAGTATCGATGATTCGATAACTCGGGTGTATGCCAAGAATGAAACAAAGCAAAAACTGATGATTTAATATGTCGGTGCAAACCTGGAATTTAACTAAACCAGAAGTGTGGATTTAATAAGTTGGGTGCAATGAAGTTAACAAAAATTGTATTCACGATTCCGTAACGCGGGGTGGGGTCAAATTATAATGTTAATGAAATCAAGAACTGTGAATTTCATAAATCTGAACCAATCTATGTAGTTACCAAAATTAGTAACGATGATTTAATTATGCGAGTTCAGTTATTCATGGCTGGTTTTAAAACCAATATATAGATTTGATCATTGGAATGCAATCTCGGAATATTGGAAAAGCATTACTGATGTATGCATAACTCGAGAACACTCTATGCATGTAACACAACTAATATTACAATTCATGATCTCCTCTTTGGGTACTAAGGATGGAAATTACATAATTAGTGTTAATGATTTGATAATTCGTGTGCACGATGTGTGCGTAAGAAAGCCAGTTATGAGGATTCGATGAATCGGGTGTAACACATGGGTGTTTAGGTGAGAATATTATATGGAGTAATAATTCGGTGGTACGGATGCTTGTTGTGAATCTGACAAAACCACTTTGTGAATTCAAGGGATAGCTAAGACTTATTAAAGGGCTAGTCATGACTTTGAGACTTTGAATTAAACTTGACACTTCAGTATTTCGGATAAATGAAAGGAGTGGATGGATGTGTTGCCGATGATACGTGAAGTAATGATGAAGAGTAGTAAGAACACGAAAAGTATAGAAAATACAGAAAAAAGGAGAAAGATATAGAGAGACAGACATGTTTTAGTTGTTTATGTAGATGTAGTCGTGAGCTATCACAGGAAAATCTTGGTTAATGAGACATAACTGCACCAGATCAAAGATTCTATATTATTCATAAATATTGTAAGTTCGTGTCTTTGAAGGAGTTTACGAAACGATAGAATCATCAAAGATTTCTTCTTTTAGTTGCCCTGTACTCAGCGTGGGGAACGATCGATCACCCTGTGCGTCAAAGGCCGAGAAGAATTAATGATTTTTTTTGTTTTTCCTTTGTTCTTTTTTTTTGTCAAGTATTGGCTTGTTGTTGGCGTTGCTGCATCTACAGTCGCACTTCCTCTTGAAGACTATGTTACGTTTTTCTTGTCGTTTTGATATGTTTTACATTATCCCAAGCAAATGAAACAAGGACATTTTGTGAATCAAATTTGCTATAGAACCAAGTTCACCATCATTAGAACACTTATAAACCATTGATGACAGACTTTATATAAAAAAAAGAAGAAGCTGTTTGATACGTTAATAGATTACAGTTATTACTTGAGTTATATGGCGATGGAGCGGATGGCAAAAGCAAACGTCTTCTACATAATTTACAACGCAAGTGCAAAGATAACAAGAAATATATATATATATATATATATATATATATATATATATATATATATATATATATATATATATATATATATATATATAAGTAAAATGAATGCCATGGTAGGAATATTAATACAATACGTTGCTTCCGGTATTTAAATTTCATTGTTGTAATTGAAATTGTGGCCATAATACATTTAGTTTAACTTAAAGAAATCTGAAGAAAATTGTTATTGAGGCAGCTATGGACTCCTCGAATCTACAACGTTATATCGGAGGACGCTGTTGCAAAATTGCAGAAACACTCCATCATTCAAATAACTTGATCATTTGCATGACAGGAAAACTTTTCGCTTACAGAAGCCACCTGAATTAACAGGGACCACAACAGCAATGATAGTGAAAATGCCAGTCATAATAAAAATAATAATGCTTGGCAATATATGCGCAAGGCCACGAGATTCGAAGAGAAGTTTAATCGATATCATCGCTGTAGTATGTGAGTAATGTTTTATTTTCTCAGCCTAGGAGAGCTAGAAAGTAAAGTTCGCCTCAGTGACGATTCGAACTCGTAACGTAAAGAACCGGAATAAAAAACTGAGAATGCATGCTTCCCTCGTGCTCTTACGATTTTGCCAACCCAGCATCTACATTAACATACACATCCACGGTCATTAATTTTATTATATCCATGAGACGATATCCAACTGCAAATTAATCTGACTCCTCAAAATCTGTTCATAATATGTTGGGAAGGAAATTTACAAAGCTGCGCCAGCGACGACTGTTTTAGAAACTAACACTCGATCTAAGATTGAAAAATACAATCCCTGATGCTTTGAGAGCAAGTTTTGGTTAATCTGTCTTATTTCGAAATAGTAATAAAATGCGGCGGCTGTATCTGCGTTGTAAATCAACGAGCTACTGTTGTCTGTGAAATCTTCCGTAAAATACAGTGCGGTACTGAAAAAAAATCATAGACCGAATAGTTTGGTTTGGTGTTATGCTATTTCTAAAACAATAATACAAGAATGTCTTGGCTAATGTGTATTTGATGATAGGTCTAGACAGAATATTGTTTAAGAAACTAATGATCGATTGTTATCTTCATATAATTGAATACCTTGTCTAGTAACATTATTCCCGCACTGTTTTTAAATGTTTTTCAATTGTAAAATAATTTCCACGTTATAATTACGTCAAATCTTTCTACGTTTTGTTTTCGCAGTTTACACCAAACAGAGATCTTGTTAAAAAGATTCATTCTTAATAAAACGTTTGAGTCCCTTACAGAATTACAGCTTCCAGTGCTTAAGCATTATTACATACATTACTTTACGACTTAAAAGCAGATCTAACAAT
>NC_142946.1:1199755-1207255 GCF_046866305.1 Octopus bimaculoides
CTCAGAAAATGTCTTGGGACTTGCACAAACCAATTTTAAAAATTTTTTCTCAGCCGAATAAAATTATAGAAGATTATAATACAAGAAATGATACTCAGTAGAACAAAGATAGCATGTTTTTTGTCTTTTCTTCTCTTTTTTAGTGTATCACTTTTTTTTTTCTTTTGGTTTCAATGGACGTATAATCTTGCTGGCCATGACACTGAAGAATTTTCCTCTGTACATGACAGGAAATTGAGAATTTTTTTTCGATTTTCATTTTCACCTCCATTTCCATTGTTATATTTTAACCAAAGTCCTTCTTTAGAAAGACCATTTCGCCGTTTGCCTTATCTATCTATCTATCTATCTATCTATCTATCTATCTATCTATCTATCTATCTATCTATCTATCTATCTCTCTCTCTCGCTATATATATATATATATATATAGCGAAAGAGAGAGAGAGAGAGAGCTTATTTTCACTTCTGCGATATATTTATTTTAGGCGAAACATCTGTCAATTCCTGGACGCTTTTGGTTTATGTCATATTTAATACGCTGGAAAGCAGACACCGGTTTATTATTATTATTATTATTATTATTATTTTTATTATTATTATTATTATTATTATTATCATTACTGCACAGAGTGAGTCACGATTTTAAGGTTTCGGTTGACATAGAAGCGTGGATGGATTTATTTTCACAGGCACAATGTGGAATCTATAATTAAGCGTGAACCACTCCACATTCTGAAAAAGCATTATATTATATAAACATTATATCGTTCACCGAAAAACATAGATTTCACGCCGGGTGGCTAAACATACTTATTAAAGATACTAAGAATGTTAACCAGAGAAATAATAAGAAGACCTACTGAGTTAGGGAGAGTTACAGCGAACTCAGCATGTTCCTGCTAACACACGCCTCTCGAACGTTCTTTTCTAAAGGACAAGTGTGTGCGACTTACATATGCGTAAACCAAGGCTTCTTTCATAAATTTTAAAAAAACAGACAACTTATAGTGATGCAATTTAAATCTAGGTATACACAACTATATATATGTGTGTGTAGTGTGTATATATATATATGTATATATTTATATATATGAGTGTGTGTGTGTGTGTGTAGTGTGTATATATGTATATATGTATGTATATATGCTAAGGATAGACCATAGTTAAACTCTTTGTTGTTTGATAATGTGAGAATAGGCTGTGTGGATTGCAATGACGTCTGTAAAAGAATGAATTTGTTTTTCTCCAACTCTATACAAGGCACAAATAGAACAACGGCAAAAAAAGTGCAGAATGCTAAAAGCAACTAAGGCTACACCATTGAAGGCGACGAGCCGGCAGCATGGTAAGCACTCCGCGCTAAGAATGCCTAGCATCCTTTCCTCAGTCTCACATTCTGAGTCCAAATTCCGCCGAAATCAACATTGCCTTTCATCATTTAGGGATCGATAAAATAACAACCAGTTGAGCATTGGAGTCGATCTACAACTGAGCCATTTTTTGGTTCAGTCCCATTTTGTGTACCCTAGTCACATGTGATCTCCCTTAGCTTACTCTCTTGCTCAAAACTTGCAGTCCCTGTGCCAAAAAAAAGATATTGAAACCAACATTGCACCACGTCAGCACACAGAACCACCAGAATCGTTAACATGCTGAGCAAAATGCTTAGCAGCTTTTCGTCAACCATAACATATTACATCATATTATGGTTGAACATACATAGTTACATGGTCATGAATTCGGAGCTGTGTTTGTCACGGTTGGTATTTATGAGTAAATATTTTACCACATGATAGTCTATTTATAGTATATTTTTTTTTTCGCCAATTACAACTCTTCGTTTCGGTTTTGGTGTGGGGTTAAACAGTTGTTTAGAACGTGTGACAGTCAAAATGTCCTCTTGGGCTGTTATCATTTTGAATCTATTGAAAATTAAACAACACTTATTCAGCGGAATTTTCGCAGAATGCGGTGATAAGTTAATCACGGAAATCATAAGTAATTATATGTTAAAGAATTGCTTTTAGACATTTTTCATGTCTGGAAATATACCTATAATTAATCAAAGTCAGTGGGAATGCAATCTAAATAGCGGTGTGATAGTTATTTGTCAAACAAATAATTATAATAGAAATCAAATTTGAATATATATACCTGTGTGTGTCTGTGTGTGTGTGTGAGTCTGTGTGTATGTGTATCCTTTAATAGCTAATGATATGTGCATCTCTGATCAAGAGTAGAAATAATGGGGAAACATTATAGCCATGTGCTGAGATATTCTTTGGGGTTTGGGATAACATGGTTGTTTTGTTCAACATTCTTAAACAACCCTTATTCAGGGACCTTTTGGACGGGATGGGCTGCTCGACCCGAAGAAAATTGTAACTGAGCCCCAGCTGCAAAGTCATGCGCTGTTTAATTTGAGATGAGTTCACCACGTCATGTATAATATGGTTGTGATGCATGTGCCTGGTGTAACCTTATCAGACGGGTAGCCATGATGGGTATATTGTGCTTCGTATAATTGTACACCAGTGTCACTACAATAATAATAATAATAATAATAATAATAATAATAATAATAATAATAATAATAATAATAATAATAGTGTTAGTAATAAAACAGAACATAGTTGTTCAAATATTGTATCGAGCAAAATTTATGTCTGTGTGTGGGCGGGTGCGTGCGTATGTGCCTGTAATCCTTTATGTATATAAACCTTTTGATTATATAACATTTCCAATTCACTCCTGTCCGATTCTTAACATCTTTCTTATTTCGCTGCTACCAAACACAGCTCACCTTCGTTTGCAAGATATATCTGTATTGATAGAACCTGTCGTGGATTAGCATGAAATGATAATATATTTCTTGTCTTAATCTATATTCATTACGAGAGATTTGTGATGTTGAAAACATTTAGTAACTGATAATGTTCAAACAGCAGGACGGATTGCCAGCTATTTCATTATACGATCCTTTTTAAGTTCTCATTTCAAAAGCTATGATTCGACTTACCTTTCATCATCTATAAAGTACCAGTCGTATACAGGGTTGATGTAATTCGCTATTTATTCTCCGAAATAAAATCAATAGGATCAATCACGCGTTGCCAGATAACTTTGATCACCGAAAGCGTATCAATCAACTCACTCAATTTATCCGCATTAATGCGTCGATAAATAACCGCTAATATTACGAATACTGATTCCTCTTATTTTTCTAATACCTAAAAGAATGTATTCTATAAAACGCTTTGAAACTTGCCATGAATCCGTCTCCATTTATTTACAATATTCTAAGGCTTCTGGGAATAACATCCACATCAGACAAACTTATTTCATTCCTTTTCCTGATTGCCATTTTCTTCGATTTTGTATCATCTTCATCTACTAATTTCTTCAGACTTTAATACAGACTAATGTAATTTCACATAGTTCTTGATTAATTACAAATTAATTATCTATTTAACGGTTAACTTGGGGCATGTCAACTCGATGTAACTTTGTTTCTTACGGGGGTCTTAGTTAATTAGCGCGATGTCTTCGAAGTATATAAAGAAAGAAAACTTTATATAAGAGCTACACTGGAAAGTTAACTTCTCTCGGCTAATTTGACACGTGGTCGATATTTTATTTTTCCGAATTGAATAGGGTAAAGAAATTCAAATAAAATTTGTGGTTTACAAATAAAACGGGAAATGAAACATTTGAAAAGCTCTCAGACCCTCATGTACGTTATTGCCATGAGAAATCTTACGTTTAAGTGATAAACTTGGCTTTTAAAGCTTTATTTTGCCTTGAGGGCTGAACTCCTTCATAAAGTCATACTGTCCCAGCTGACACACGCAGAGTATTATTAGGGCCTGCTGGAGCCTATCTCTCTATAGGTTTGACCATGGCGACATTATCCCAGAAAGACACACACTGTCACAAAAGAAGTGTGAGAGGGGGAAAAGAAAAAGAATAAACGGCTAAAGTATAAAATTAGTACTTTATTTATTCATCTCGATTAAAGAGAGTACAGAAACTAAGCATTATTAGTTGTTCTGGTGAGTGGAGAGAACGAAAGTGCAATAAAGTGCCATTGTCAAGGATACACCGAACCGCTAGCTACAGGAATCGAACTCACTACTTTACGCTAGTTAAATTTAAAAACTAACCCATAGGCTACGCTATTTCGTGCATTTTTACACAAACCTTTATATCTAGCGAATTCTTCCTCCCTCTCTCTCTCTCTCACTCACCCACAGACACACACATACACACGAATATATATATATATATGTATATATATATATATATATATATATATATATATATATATATATATATATATATATATATATATATGTATATATATATATATATATATATATGCATATATATATATATATTCGTGTGTATGTGTGTGTCTGTGGGTGAGTGAGAGAGAGAGAGAGGGAGGAAGAATTCGCTAGATATAAAGGTTATATATATATATATATATATATATATATATATATATATATATATATATATATATTTGACTAAGTATGTATGCGCAAGTGTGCGTGTATGTGTGTGTGTATGTATGTATGTGTCTGTGTGTGTGTGTGTGTTATAAAAAGGCGTCGCTGTAGGTACTAGCCCTGTTGGCAGTTTTAATTAGATTTCAATAGAATTTTCCAAGTAATATAATAACGTTATTTGTTTAATGTTCTTGCTAGACAAATCTCCAACTGACACCACCAGCGCCACCACCATCACTCCAGCTATCACCACTAAGAAAAATAACAGCTACACGCCATCCAATCAGGTAAACATGTTTTATTACTTAACGAGATATTCACGCCGAAAAACACATGACACTTCTCTCCCGAATTATTTTCTAATCAACCAACGCAGTAGGAAGCTAACTATCATATCCACCAGCTGAATTAGACAATGCTTTTCATCAATATAAAGCCAAATTATTGAGGGAATATAACGGCTTCCCACAGTTCCAATCAACCAGCATCCTATTTTTTGGGAATTAATTTTATTTTTTCTTTCTTTCCATCATGTTAACATCATCATTTGTGTTTTTTTACTGGCCTTGTTTTTGCATGAAAATTGTTAGTTTTAGTTTTCTTTTTGAATTCGTTTGTTGCCTTCTCTGAGATAGTTGACATTACAATTTATTCTTTATTTATGTATTTATTTCATTTTAAAATTATTTATTGCAGAAACTGAAGGACGAAGAGAAAAAAAGTACACATGACTGAAGAAACACTAATCAATTCCTGAGATTTGATATCAAAATTATCTTCATCTTCTTCATCGCCCTTTTCTTCTGCGTGTAAGTTCGTTATTTATTTAACTTTCTCTCGAATATCAGGTGATATTAAAAAAGGTATCGTGCTGGTATCCTCCTATATTATTCACTTTTAAATTCAAAATCCTAAATACAGAGAAGAAACACGCACCTGAATACGATTCCCGAGAATATATCACGCAGCTATGGATACACATCAAATAACTCGCAGAATCGTTGTTTTCTTTTATATCATCAAAATCGCGAACTGTTACCGTCTTACCATCGTTCATCGTTTTACAAATTAATCCAACAACAACTACTACATTGCACACAAAGGTCGTACTGGGATTATATAGCGGTTCCTATATATATATACAACGCTGGAGTCGGTGGAAAACTACTTCAATTGATTATGTATTTCCTAACATACAGGACCCAACATGTTGTGGTTGATAGCATCCACTCAAGACCTGCAAAAGTCATCAGCGGAGTCCCGCAGGGTACTTCGCTGGGTCCACTTCTTTTTAATGTCCTTATCAATGACATTGCAGATTCCATTGAAGATAGCACCCTTAAAATATTTGCTAATGACTCTAAGCTCCAGAAACTCATTAAGGAAGTCTATGATCGAACAATACTTTAATCGGACCTATGCGCAGTAACGTGTTTGTGTGTGTGCGTAGCAAGGGAGAGAAAAGAAAATTTATCTCGCCTTTTCACTAGGTCTTATTTTACTTTCTCTTCTATCAAAGAAATCTTACCAAGAATTTATCTCATATGGTATTTAGTATATTTAGTGTTTCTTCTCCTTTGTTAGTCAAAGTCTTGCTACTGGCCAGTCTGAGATATTTCTCTTTGGTTGCATTGTATGTCTGTTGATATGTGTATGTGTGTATATTGGCGTGTATGTCTATCTATGTATGTGTTGATATACATGTCTGTATTTGTATGTTTCTACTCTGAGGCAACATCTCCCAATTGTTTAATACATGGCGATATTGTAAATTTGTAAGCTTTCGAACTTGTATTTAGCAAACAGTCATTATTTCAACGATGTATGTGAATGATATGAGAAACACTTGCTCCTAGCATTTCTCAACTACATCAATTCCATACATGCCACTAAGTTTATACATCTAAGAGAGCAAAATAAATATAGCATTTACCAAACACTCGGCTCGTTTCTTCAAGGCAAGAATACACGAATATGAAATTCAACCAAGATCCGATGGCTGCTAAATAAACATTCTATAGACATATAGAAAGCAACATTTACTTAAAACGGTTCTATAATTTCATTTCATTTCAAAGTTTCAGCTCAGAGCTGCGGCCATGCTGATGCACCACCGTGTTTATAATGTTTATAATTCTTAATGAACATAGCGTCAAGTAAAGTATAACGTCGAAATACAATTTAAAAGAGGCAGCGCCAACCTATTTGTTGAAACGAAAAATCCATTGCGTATGTATGAAATACATACATCGTGTGTTATGTCACTATTATAACTATGCAATCTGTCCTCGAATCATCACTGTAAAAACTAAATTAATGCAAGAACGCATATTTAGCATTACCATATGCAATAAATAGTGGTTAGGACGTTGCACTCGTGATAGGAAGAGCGTGGTTTCGATTCTATGGCTCAGAGTGTGTTTTGTTTCTGAACAAAACATTTCATTTCATGTAGTTCTACTACATTCAGCAGTAAATTAATTCTGGCAATGGCGAGAAAGTTGTCCCTGTCAGAGCCAGACGGCCCGGCCAGAGCGCGTGTTGCAGTCGCATTCACTTATGTACAATGGAGACCGGGTTAAACCCAGATCTTATGGGTGCTAGGGCTCATGACAGACCTATACTATAAGCTCTAAATTTCCTTCATGTCTTCACAAACACTCCATAATAAAAACGAGACGATTCACTGTTGGAAATGCCTTGTCTGTGAATGCGATCGAATTTAGCGGGAGAGGCTGATCAGCTGAACCACAATAATGTAGAGAGATCACCAACTTACGGCCGCTCGGAGCCCCTGTTTGGATCTTAGTATAGCGACATTTAGAAGGCGGTCAACTGGCAGAGTCGTTAACACGTCGGGCAAAATAATTATCGGCATTTCTTTGAGTTCAAATCCCTGCCAGATCAACATTGATTTGCCTCTTTTGGGGATAATTTTTTTTTTAAATAATTATTTTTACAAATTAGTTACGTTCTGAGTTCAACT
>NC_142946.1:1217255-1264755 GCF_046866305.1 Octopus bimaculoides
TCTTAGATTTGACTAAGCTTATTAAAAACTTTCGAACTTTTGCATTAAAGCAACATTTGGTGTTACCATAAAACATTCTCACGTAACCATGACACTAAACAGAGATATTAAGCATACAAGTTAGACATAATATTTCATTGTGAGATGAAATGATAGCCGAATACAGATAGATGTTCTTTGGGAGTTCAATATGGCTAACATTTAACATATTTTCGTATTACAATTTATATATGTATGCATATATATATATATATATATATATATATATATATATATATTATATATCAAAAAATAAGCAACATGGATTTCAAAGGTGATTGCAGTACGCACGTTTCATGCTACTTCAATTTATTTAAGTAATGCGAAAATTGAAGTAGCATGAAACGTGCGTACTGCAATCACCTTTGAAATCCATGTTGCTTATTTTTTTATTTTAATCACCTATCCTTTTGGGATGCGATATTCGGGTGCCTACTCATAAGTACCATATTCAACTTTGAATCTATATCTAAACCGTATATATATATATATCCTTGTTATAAGGTATACGACAGCAGGTAATTTGAAGATAAACGGTAGTTTAATATATATATATATATATATATATATATATATATATATATATATATATATATATATATATATATATATATATATATATATATAGATAGATAGATAGATAGATAGATAGATAGATAGATAGATAAGAAAATATAAAAACGTGAAGCATCTTTTACAATAGGAAAAAGGACAGAAGCATAATCAAGCGGATGCTTACACTGAAGTTAAATGACTGGGCGACAGAAATTCCCTACCTACATATCAAACTCTACTTGTGCTATCAACGCCACTCGCCTGATGAAGTGCTGCTGCACTGCTGCTGTGGGATTATATTATTTATATCATTATATGTATAATATTTTATTGAATAGCATGATATGGAAAACTCAGCAAATAACAGATGTTACTGTCGCTTAGAAACAATTGTTGTGATTGTGAATAAAGGCTTTTCATTCTATATTGTTTTAAAATATTTTAATGGAATATAAATTTTCCTTTTGCCGATTGTAAGTTGCTCCTTGCCTTCATATTTTGTTATGAAAATACTTGAAGCAATCTACCACAAATTATCTCTCTATCTATCGATTCGATCTATCTATCAATCTACATATCTATCCTTTTATCTCTATTTATCTTTATCTAACTATCGAACGATCGATCGATCCATCTCTCTTTTCCTCTATTATTCATGTGTTTATCTATGAACCTATCTATCTGGTTGTCTCACTGCCTCTCTGACTAACTCTTTGTATGTCTCTACCTCTATGTATATCTAATGGGAAATGCTTTGATGTTTCGAGCCTACGCTCTTACGCTCATGAAACCCATTTCTAACAAAACTTATATAGGAAATCCACTATATCTATTTAGCACTTTTCTCATTCGTCTCACATAAACCAAGATATGTATGCATGTATATATATATATATATATATATATATATATATATATATATATATATATATATATATATATATATGTGTGTGTGTGTGTGTGTGTGTGTGTGTGTGTGTGTGTGTGTGTGTGTGTGTGTGTGTGTATGCAAATATATCCCCTGATGACAGAAGGCCGATATTTCGAAGTTACTGTCAACATATATATATATATATGTGTGTGTGTGTGTGTGTGTGTGTGCGTGTGCGTGTGTGTATGTATGTATAAATATATCTACGTATGCATAAGCATATCTTAATATGGATAGCATATAAACACACATTTATACATATAATGTATAAAGTTCATACATATATTTATACATAATAACTTATTTCCCTGATTTTCAATCTCGACTTCACTCTCTCCCTCTGTCTATCACTCCATCTCTCTCTCTCTCTTTCTCTCCCTCTCTCATTATGCTGATATGCACTGAAATGTTGAACGAACAGAAAGAAAAGTAATACAGTCACATGTAACCAAACAAATCGGAGACACGAAATGCATGACAAGACTGTGCCACGGTGTGTGTGTATGTGTGTGTTGTGTGTCTAAATCACATTCACTGATGCCTATAACCTTTGTGTGTCTATATATGCCACCATATTGCATATTACAAAGATACTTCTTATTTTTCAAGCAAACCTTTTCAACATTTGGTGGCCTAAAAAAACTCTAATTGCAAGCGTATATAATAGAAACCAATATAGGACAGAGGAAATTTAATAAGTATTTTTTTCATTACAAAAATACAGAAAAAAAATGTAATAATCTTGTACACGTCATTACATTTGATTTTTCGATCAAAGTAGGATGATATATTATAAATAGAAGAAATCTTGATTAGATAAATACATCGATATAAGTATTGGCTTCCTATGTGATATGTGTATATAAGACGGCGGGCCAGCGCCAGGGCGTGCGCGCGTTTGTGTCTGTGTGTCTCTCGATCAGTGCGTATATTTGTGTGTGTATTTATTGGTTATTTTTTCTATCTACATTTGTTGACAGATATACAGATCGACACAAACACACGGATGTCTATACCTACTTCTAAGAATATAGATACATGCATCTACATATTTGTATGTTCCTCTGTGTGTGTATATATATACGTTCGTCCAAATTCAAACACCAAAACATCTGACATTTTATTTATATTACGTTATTATTATTATTATTATTCAGTAGTTTTATTTTTATAACGTGCTTTCACTTCACTACCGAGCGCAGCTCTGTGCGCCTTCGGTATGTGCTGTGGTTTGCTGTGGTGCTCTTACGTTTACTGTATTGAAAGTGTTTTGCGTAGAATGTGTGCAGTACCCAGTAGTGCAATTTTCTGTATGTGATATATATATTTGTAAGTCCTGCTATTTTTGTTATGTATTTGTCTGAATATTTTTTTATTATACCTAAGGCACCTACTATGATAGGAATTGTTTCTGTTTTTAGATTCCACATTCGAGTTATCTCTATTTCCAGGTCTTTGTATTTTGAAAGTTTTTCCATTTCTTTTAGAGAAACGTTGTCATCTGCTGGTATTGAAACATCAATTAGAAGGCATTTTTTTCCTTCATGATCTTTGACAACTATATCTGGTCTATTCTCCTTAATTTCTCTATCTGTGTGTATTGGCATATCCCAGAGTATGGTTGCTTTCCCGTTTTCTGTGACCTTTTCTGGCGTGTGTTTATACCATCTTTTTTCTGTTGCTATTCCATAATGTTGGCATAGCTTCCAGTGTATATAGGTCCCCGCTCTGTCGTGTCTGTGAATATATTCCTTCTTAGCCAGGACTGGGCAGCCAGAGATAATATGATTTATTGTTTCTTGTCGATCTCCACATATTCTACAGTTACTTGTTATATTTCTTTTCATTGTGTGTTTTTGGTAATTTCTGGTGGGGAGGCTTTGGTCTTGTGCAGCAATTAAAAATCCTTCAGTCTCTGCTTTGAGTCCTGAGCTTCTCAGCCATTGCTGGGATTTTTCTCTGTCTATTTCTTTCGCATTTAGTTTAGCCCAGTATTTACCATGTAGGGGCTTTTCTTGCCATCGTTTTATCATGGTCCGTTGCTGTTCTAGTTTTAGTTTGGATTTCATTTGTTTTATAGCTTTTGTTGTTTCTTCTTCTTCTTCGTATTTGTTAGGTAGATTGATTTCTTGTTTGTATTTGTCAGCTTCCTTAAATACTGAAAACAGTTTTTTGTTTTGCTCGTGTTTTGTGGCTATTTGTATTAGTTTCCCTTGCTTCTGGAGTAGGTATTTTTGCAGTCCTATGGTGGTTATTTTATAATAGTTTTCTAGCTGTATAAGACCCCTGCCACCTTCTGTGCGTTGTATATATAGCCTTTCTATGTCAGATTTTGGGTGGTGCATCCTATATCCTGTCATTATTTTTCTTGTTTTCCTGTCTATTTTACATAGTTCGTTTAGTGTCCAGTTAAGGATGTTGTAGCTGTAGCTTATAACTGGGACAGCTAAAGTGTTGATACCCATTATCTTGTTTTTAGCATTGAGCTCTGTTTTTAGTATTGATCTAACTCGTCTATAGTACTCTTTATTATTATTATTATTATTATTATCATCATTATTATTATTATCATCATCATTATTATTACTATCATTATTATTATTATTATTATTATTATTATTATTATTATTATTATTATCATTATTGTTGTTGTTGTTGTTGTTGTTGTTGTTGTAGATGTTGCTATTAATATTAATAATAATTTTGTTCATCATGTAGAAGTACGTGTGGATTCATCATTATTTTATTTGTTTTATTCAATTTTACAAAAAACTGAGGCATGTCTTTGACAATCTCGGAGCCTATTGAATTATTCTGCGCACGACTTTTCACCCACCCACAATATATGTATATGTGCATATATATATATATATATATATATATATATAAATATATATATATATAATATAATATTATATTATACTATATATTATATTATATTATATTACATTACATTATTTTATATAATATCATATAATAGTATATATATTATATTAGAGGAAAAATCAAAACTATGGGAGGACGAGTATCTCAAATCATTTGAAATAATTTAATTGGGGTAAGGTGAATTTGAAGCCACGCAGCCGTTTCTGGAATAATCCAAGTGGTAGGTTAGCATGTCCGTGCACTGGGTATTGCGGCATCAGAGCCAAGGTATGAATATTTTAGACGGAGAAAAATTTACAGTTTACAAGGAATAAAATTCACACTTTATAAGGAATAAAATAGAAGAATAAAGAGTAAAAGTAGTTAGAAGAATAAGGGCAGGAGAATAATCTTCACAGCTCATCTTTTTCCACTGGATATGGATGTTGGTCGGTACTTCTATGAAGATACGGTTTTTTTTATATAAAAAGTAACAATAGAGGAAGTTGAGTAAAATCGGGGAACTTGTAACATTTGTTGCAATACTTGAGGTTCAGATTTCAAATCTCACATTGGCCTACTGGAGTGACTGTTTTAACAGATCACCCTGTTTCCACCCATCAACTGGCAAATTGAGGAACTTGAAATGAACACCGTTTCTTTGAAAGGACCAATTGAGGCATTCGGTTTGGGAATAGCTGGCTTTATGGTTTGCAACAGTTTTGGAGGCTTATTAAACTATTTTGGCGCGGTGCCATACTTCCAGATTAAGAGAAAGAATAAGCAAGTACTTAGTGCCAATGAGAAAGCCGAAGTATCGGTCAGTGGATCGACAGCAGAATGATATTAATAACGGCGTCTAATAAGTGTTTAATTAATGTGTCGTATAGTCTGTTCTATTATTCTTCAGTCTGCGCCCTTGCTGGAGCACCAAATTGCAGTATATTAATTGCTCATTTTAACACAAGTACATATTTATTTTTCGCACTTATTTTATGGCACTTGTGTTTGCCAAATTGCTAAGTGAAGCGTTTTTGATATAACAATGTTTTGTACAGAAAGAGAGGCATTATATGAACAATAATAGTAAAGACAACGAGAAATAATTGCATTGATAGTCACAATTAATAGGTTAGCAAAAATACAGCATTAAATGGACGTATAAATGTTTTCATATGAGAAAAAAGAAGACTATAAAACCACGAAGGAAAAACAATTACAGACGCCATTTTGAATCGGCACTCTATGATGATGACGTTGATGATGATGATGATGATGATGATGATGATGATGATGACGATGATGATGTTAAGTTGAAAGGCGAAGAAGAGGATGGTGGTGGTAGTAATGAGGCATCGAGCGTTTCATTTCCGCAATGGGAATTATTAAAAAGATACATCACTTCAAGAGAACAATTGCCGACAATTGTCAGGAAATATTATAGTCGAGATGAAACCGTCAACATACACATCACATAAACATACACAAGCACACGCTGATACACACAGAGAAGCAGGTATATATGTACGTATGTATGTATATATATATATATATATATATATATATATATATATATATATATATATATATATATATATGTATATTATTGATTCACACACACACACACACACACACACACACACACACATATATATATACATATATATATATATATATCAGTGCATATAAATATATGTAAATATACTTCTACATGTATACGTAATGGGCCCAGAATTAAATACACACTTACATACACGGAAACACATATACACGCATTCATACAGCAAAAATATACATACATACATACGTAACTAAGTCAACCTAGAATTACAAATTTCAAGTAGAGAAATCCATTAAAAAAACTCCGACCAAATAGACACTATGTTATCTCTTCTTTCAATCATTTTCTTTTGTCACTCGTTATCGCCGCCATTTTACTGACTTTCTTCCCTTTGCTGACAACGTTTGTGTTTTTCTCCTTTGCTTTTCATTCATTTTCGTCTTTTTTCTGTTCTCTAATTTCTAACTTATCTCCAATCATCTCTATCGTCATCATCTGCTCCACCACCATCTTAAACATCGTCCCCTTCGATGTTCTCGTCGTCAACTTCATCGTCATCATCGTCGTCATCCTCCTCCACCTCATCATCATCATCATCATCATCATCATCGTTATTTCCAGCAGCAGCAATGAGCTTCTGCAATACTGTATACGTTACAATTATTCATTCTTTTTCATAGACGTCGTTTCTTTTATTTATTTTCCTTCATCTTCCCTCATGTTCATCCACCTCCATCATCTTCATCCCCTCCTCTTCCTCCATCTCCTCATTCTCCTCACCATGATCACCTCCTTACTTCTTCCTTTTACCTCTTTTCTCTCCTCTCCCAAAGCTACATCTCCTACTTTCTTCATCAAATATGATTCTAATACGTCACCACCTCTCACACTTTATCTATCTACCATTAGCACTTTCACTGTGTGTGTGTGTGTCTGTGTGCACTCACACCTATGTCCCTCTTTATCTATCTATCCTTATACAAACACAGTAACCACTCGCCATATCGCGGCTCACTTATCGCGCCCTCAGTACATCACGGATTTTTCTGGTCAATATATGTAAATTTGTATTGCGTGTTTCTGCGGGTCGATAGGTATTTATATTTCTCATACCACGTCTTGCCTCTCTCCCCAGCCCCCATTTTCGCACAGTTTCCAATGTTGCACTTTCCCAACTTTGTCGTGTCGCCACAGCTTGTAGTGGTTTTGGGCAGGTTCAGTGCATTCGTTCCTGATATGGGCAATGGTTTCTTCCACTCTATTGCAGATGCGGCGCAACCATGTGTGCGTGACATGGTGATTTTATATGAAGATAAACAGCGAAACAAAACTCGCAAGTGAGGCAAAATTAGAATTTTCTTCGGGTTAAGTAGCCCATCCCACTCAAAAGGCCCTTAAATAAGGTTTGGTTAAGGTTCGTCAACAAAACTCCCATGTTTTCAGAGGTGAATTATTCAAATGCCAAAGAATTCCTCTCAACACATAGCTCATGGCTATGACGCTTCCTACTACTTCTGCTTATTATTATTATTATTATTATTATTATTATTATTATTATTATAGTTGTTGTTGTTGATATTGTTGTTGCCGTTGCTGTCATCACTAGCCATATCCTTATCATCAGCTTTATTATAAACAGCAGCAGTAGTAGTGGTAGCAGTAGTAGTAGTAGTAGTAGTAGTAGTAGTAGTAGTAGTAGTAGTAGTAGTAGTAGTAGTAGTAGTAGCAATGATATGTCTATTTCCATCAATATATTCTCTTGTTAATATATATTTTCATTTACAAATTCAATTTTCTGTTGAATGCCCTCCTTTATTAAATAATTCTCCCCACCCCACCCCACCCCACCCCACACCGACCGTTAAGTATTTCGTTAATGCCCCTTTCTCACTTGCTTTTATTTTCTTCTATTTCTGACAACCATTTGTCCAAACCATTTCTCTTTAAGTCATTTGCATATCGTAACATTTAGAATGTATAGAGACAATATTTTCTTTTAATTGTCTAAACAACATTGAAATGATTCCATCGTTTCAAAGGAAATTAGTTTTTCTTATTGCCACACAATTATCATATTAAACTTGTAGAGATGAATGCCATACAGTATTTATATTTCCCTATCCTAATCATCTCTCCGGTCTGTCTACAGCACACTTTTCCCGAATTCCTTCTCTATTCACGTCAATCTATTTATCTACATCTAAACTTCTTTCTTTCTTTTTTTTAGTTCATATATACTCACACCTATTGATACGCACATGCAGTATTTATGTTTCTGTTTATGCCTGAAAATATATATATATAAATATCAGTGTGTGGTTGTGTTTTGTGTGTGTTGTGTGTGTTTTGTGACTTCTTCGTAACTACGCTACTCGGAACTGGGAAGGAAATATATAATAAATGTTTCGAGATTCCTAGGCCATGCTTTCTCTCCTTGTGCAAAGCATCTCCTTTTACATTACTCCATTCCACTCAGCTGGCAAACATGAGTGATCCTGCGATGGGTTAGTATCCTATCCCGGTGAAATGTATACACCACAGAATCTGAGGAAACCCTCCTTATCAGTGATTCTCTCCCCTTGAGGGAAGTTTCTCTCCATCATGATTTTTTTTTTTTACCAAACCCTATTTATCTCTGGCTCTGAAACTGAAAACAGACACAGGTGGCGATACCAGCAACAACGGCGGTTACCGGTCAACTTTCACACATATACGTTACGTTAAACAAAAATACCTTTTGGTTATATATTTTTCTGACATATGATGACACAGATGTTCTCCGCCGGACTGTTCATTCCTTCTTCTTTTCCTTCTGTATCCGATTAAGTGCTTTGCTCGAAACATATTTTTATTCCTATTTTACACTCAAAATATTTCATCGAGCAGCAAAATAATATATTTACTGTGTACCTACAATTGACTTTTGTTCTCCTGTTTTTATCTTATTGTTCTTGAAATTGTATGTGTGTATATATATATATATATATATATATATATATATATATATATATATATATATATATATATATATATATATATGTATGTATGTATGTATGTATGTATGTATGTCTGTATGTATGTATGTATGTGTGTATGTATGTGTATATATATATATATATATATATATATATATATATATATATATGCATGTATGTGTGATTGTGTGTGTGTGTGTGGATGCCTGTTGATCGATCATGTCTGGGTGATATTTGAAATAGAACATATTGATTTCTAACGTAGTTCGAGGCGGTATTTTTAATAAAGATATAATCGATAAGACTGAATACACCCACCTACCCCCACTCTGTGATGGGTCCGTCGGTTCAATGCCCTCCACCTCGGAAATGAGTGGGACCATGCTAACCCATGACGGGATTGCAAATTAGAAAAGAAACAAGGTAAATTATATTAAGGTATAGTGAGCGATACTCTACCGACTTTCATACCAATATTTTGTTGATGCCAATGAAAATTATTACAAGACATTTCAGTTAAGTCGACACCCACTTGCACCGGCGCCATCCCAGCCTGAAACTATCGTGATTGTTGGACGCTGGTTTTATTCTGAACCAAAATGTCAAAGTCAATTATGTTTTATGATTTCGTGGTAAAGCAGAAAAGTAATACACTTTGAAAACGTCGGATTGTCGTCGGCCTTTCCTTTCTTTTTTTCTTCCTGACACTTTTATATATTCCTTCTCATGTTGTTATTGTTGCTGTTGTTGTTGTATGAGAAAATACTAAAATAGAGAGTAATAAAAATGTGTTGTTTATTGTATCGAAACGTAGCTATTTTTCTAGTATTTCACTCCAAAATTAAATAACTCTTATATTTATGTCTTAACAGGAAATGGAGTTTTTAATTTTGTTCATTTATTTGTTATAATTTGTTTATTAGTTATATATATGTGTGTGTATGTGTGTATTGTGTATATTTCTTTATATGAATATGTACGTCAGTGTACATAAGCATATTAGGTATATACGTATATCAATTTATCTATGTGTCAGACTTTATCTCTCCATATATATACATATAGATAGATAAAGAGAGAGAGAGATAGAGAGAGAGAGAGAGAGAGGTATACATACACACTCACACACAAAACACAGACACTCACACGCGGACACACAGACATACACATATTTATAATAGTTGTAATTCCTCGCTGAATAGCTTGCTTTCTTTGTTCAGATTTTCTTCTAACTGAATTGTTTTCACTACGACTGTTGAGCGCCATCTTACATTGAATACATTTGATGGTCGGTGACCCTCCTTAGTTCCTGCGTCCCTTTAGGTGCCTTGTTTTTTCCATCTATCAGAGATGTTCAAAAGCTATCCTTATCACCAAGCGCATTATTCTGTACTTCAACAACATCGACAAGCACCCTTATACTATGGTGCCTGGTTCCTGTGAAATTGTTGCTATTGATATTGCAGTCGTCTGAAGCTTTGCTAATCCCATTTCGTTGTAATCTATATTCGAAACTGCTCCTGCAATAACCGTCCATTTTATATCGAAATATTATGCATCTAATACTCTTTCAACTCCTTTCACTTTTATGAAAAGGTTAACAATACATAGAGGACCCTACAGATTATAAAACAGCTGATTAATGCAAATCTATTGTTGGTTTCCCATTGTTCTAGAGGCCAGGATATGGGTTTTTAAAATCTGAGCAGCCTGTGTTCAGGTCTGGGATATGAAGCAGATGTGTATAAAATTTTAAAGAAATCGGATGAAAGATATAGAAGTTATTGAGGTACATAAAATGTGTGTACACACAAACACACACACACAGAGAAAACATTAATTTTATAGATATTATATATACATTGATCTCTCTCTCTCTCTCTCTCTCTCTCTCTCTCTTCCTCTCACTCTCTCTCTCTCTCTCTTCCTCTCGCTCTCTCTCTCTCTCTCTCTCTCTCTCTCTTCCTCTCGCTCTCTCTCTCTCTCGCTCTCGCTCTCTCTCTCTCTCCCTCTCTCTCCCTCTCTCTCGCTCTCTCATTATTGACCGCTAGCTCCAAAACCTTTTTATTATTTTCACTCAATTTCCACGTGTTCCTTTCTGTTGAAGAGCCTAGGCTCGAAGCAGAAAGGACTCTCTCACCTTCCCGAGCAGTAAACTAATTCACCTGTCTGTTGTTTATACACCTATCTTCGTCTTTTGTTTTTTCTGTAAATTTCAACTATATATGTATGTGTGTGTGTATATGTATGTGTGTGTGTGTTTGTCAGTGTATTTGTGAGTGTGTGTGTGTGTATGTGTATGCATATGTGGACACACACGACTGGCTTTTTTCAGATTCCCTCTAACAAATCCACTCACAAGGCTTTGGTCAGCCGAAGGCTATAGTAGAAAACGCCTGTTCAACGTGCCACGCAGTGGGACTGAGCCCCAAACCATGTGATACTGAAGCTAACTTCTTACCACGCAGTTACACGAAAATCTATTCTTCGAAAACCTATCGTATTAGTGCTAAATGTTCCGATTCCACTCTGTAATAGAAGCATGGTAGTTGAAAAATAAATTTGAAGGCAAAATAAAATTTTTAGACTCTTGCTTCATTAAATAATAATATACAAATTAGTTAAAATAGTATTTCTCAAAATATCTGCGTCGTTTTGACTCCATCGTCAGAAATTTATTCCCGAAATAAATTTTGAGACTTGTTTTCTCTTTAAAAATATATATCTTGATTAGACTTTTTTTTTATCTTTGGCTTGTTTCAGTCACTGGGATGCGGCCATACTGTGATACTGCCTTGAAGAATTTTTATTGATTCCCACGTCTTGCTTTTTAAGCCTGTTACTCATTCCATAGGAACTTTTGCCGAACTGCTAGGTTACAGGGAGGTAACCAGAACAATACCGTCAAAGTCTCTCTCTCTCTCTCTCTCTCTCTCTCTCTCTAGATATATATATATATATATATACATATATATATATATATATATATATATATATATATATATATATATATATATATATATATATATATATATATATATATATATAGAAAGAGAGAGTCATTTGTATGTATATATGCATTGCACGATGATATTTCCCTCCATTTAAATTCTATTCATAACCTATTAACCACTTCACGCTTAAACTGGAATGCGCTTTTCAAAGGAGCATGACATCGGATCGATCCGGAACCGAAGAATATTTGGCTGCCGACTTGTTCATATAATGCTATTTCTCATGAAATATAATATATAACTTGAATACAAAAACGAAAAAAAAAACCTTGTTGCTCGATGTTGTTGATGGTTTATATAATGGTTTGCGATTCAATCTTACAATCTTCGCTCGTTTATGAATAATGGTTCCTCACGAAAATCAAAATTTCGCTTTTACCTCGATGTAAACGCATAAATATCTGATCTTAATATTTCCTAAAAACCATTAACTGAATCTTTATGACTGAGTAAGCAAAAATCAATTTATTGTTGTTTTGCCTAACAATCTTAATTATTACCTACTCTTTAAATCAATAGTTCATTAAAGTGGCGTCACAATGGGAACCTTGATGCGCCATAGATCTTTCTACAATAAAATTAAGGCTTTAGAAAATTTATAAAATGCATCAGCGTCTTGAAAATGGGGTTATCCATAGTTTCGTCAAAGACTCGTATAATTAATACAGTAAGTAAAGTTTTTTTATAGATTTTTGTAAAACGTTTAAAATTGAGATATATTCTTGAAAGTAATCCCGCAAAATACGCAGTAGTATTATATTTGATGTTCCCTGCATCACAAATTAAAACCGTTTAAGTAGCACTCACTGATGTATGTTATTAAACTTTTTCTTAATTTATCCCTACAGATTTTCTATAGAATTCAAAGCCAGCTCTGAAAGATTCGATGATTCGTAAACGAGTAGGTTTATGTAAAAAAAATGCCAGAGAAGAAAGAAAAGTAAATAATATGTGTATATATGGGTTTCCCTTGCTCTCCACGAATGCCTTCGTTAAACACCCATTAAATGTGGCTGTGTAACACTAGCTGTGTAACACTAGCTGAGAAACCAGTGCATTTATTAAACTTATTCCTGGCAGCTCGTACATAAATGTATTTTATCTTGCAACCATAATATTCCACCAAGTATTACTCTTGTGTTAGCAGTGCAATGTTCTCATTTTTTAATAACCGTCACATATTTTGTATAGAATTTAGAGCCGGCCCTGAAAGTTACGACGTTTCGTATACGTTTAATCACAGATATAATTGATTTTGGTATTGAAAAAAAGCTCGATATACAGGAATGAATCCTAAATATGAACTACTTTGAACACGTGCTCAAAGCCAGTAAGTAAGGTCGGAAGATATTCGTCAATTTGATTTATTTCACTGACACCAATAAATAAATTAATATAAGGAACAATTGGTTATGCTGAGGTTTGAACTCAGAATGTCAAGAAATAGGACAACTGTAGCTTATTTTAGTGCGCGCACACACACGCACTAATGACTTCGCTACATGACCATGTCTAATATAACATTAGCTGTGTTGGCGGTGATTGATCACTGTCTTTCAGAGAGGAAGACTCAGCTGTTCAATCAACTTAGTTACCTCCCTTTGAATTTATCTGTAAATGGTTGAGTACTCCACAACCTGTTTATTTAATGTAATAGTCAGCCAGCACTAGCGTGTTACAATTGTGTGACAATATATTATTTTTTGAATAACACGGTAGCTGCATACGGATAACTTTCCATTTATCCAAATTCACTGAAACGTTATGGGTCAGTTGAAAGCCCGAGGTTTTGGAATACCATTTGCTCAATGTGCTACGCGTGTGGATGGAACCCGAATCCTTTTAGCTACGAAAGGGACATTCTTAATAGGTTTAGAGTAATGGCTGTATTTTGAAAATGCATTTATCTTTCATGCTCATTCCTCTTTTTGAATATATTTAACAACTTGCACATTAATGGCATGCATAACCTTTAAGAGGCAACGAGGAAGACACAGTTGTCACGTCACTCTGATTAAAAATAGCAGCTGAATCTCCTATGTAAGTTATATGAAAACACCTTGCATAATGTGATACTATCAAGGAAATAGATGCAATGTTAACTTTTAGAACACTTCTGCTCGCGTGAACACATTGATCGAAAGCGAGGCTAACACTACACTCTCAATAGTTTTGCTGAGTTGTAAACATATAGACATTAACCATTGGACTACAATGTTAAAAGGCATTCATTGGCTTCAGTATATAAGTCAGTGAATTATACTACTTCGTACTAATCTCTATTACAGCAAATATATTGATTATAAATTACAGTTACGAAAAAACTGTAATATGCTACTACACATCGCATCTTAACTAACTACATGGAGTAATTAACTTCAATGATTTATTTGTTTAAATTGCATTGAATTACATTGAAAGAATCCGTACAATCCATCACTCCTTATTCTCTCTTCAATCTTCCATTTATCTCAATTATATAACACAGAATAAAGAAATATTCTAATGGCGGAAAGTTTCCAATTCTTAGCCAGTTTAATTATTGAAAATATCTGTGGAACTTTTAGTTATATTTGTTTGATTATTTTACATATTGAAATGGAGACCATTCTGTGTTTAGAATCCACAATTGTCGACTTTAGACGGAATTTTATTAAATCTGTAAGTGTACGGTAGCTGTCAAAGAATTCTCCGTTTTGATTATTTAAATTATGTAGAATGTTCAGCAACATTCTTTTCAATTATATTTTATAAATTCCAACTCCATTCTCCGTTTAAAATTCTCAAAGTATCGATCTTGAAATGGAAATTCATTGAGATTCTAACAATAATATATAAACGGCAATAAGTTTCCTACTTTGCCGTTTAATTTATATGAAATTCTTGTGTGTGTATAAGGGGAAAACCCCCTTAAATGTAGTGGGCTCTTTCTGTGAACCTATTGTGGAAGGGTTCAGTAGGTGTAGACGTATAGATGTCAAGGTTAGCAAGAGAAACCTGAGTTAGTGAGATGAAGAATAAGAGGACCGATATCTCCATTAAATGCTTGCAACAGCCAAGGCCATTTAGGGGTAACAAATGGCACTCTTCTTTTAATTTTGACTCTGTATCTTCAGGAGGAGTTACCTCAATCCTTTCTATATTATTATTATTATTATTATTATTATTATTATTATTATTATTATTATTATTATTATTATTATTATTATTATTAAGGCGGAGAGCTCGCAGAATCGTTAGCATGCCTGGAAAAATTCTTTGCCGCATTTTATCCGTCGATTCGTTCTGAGTTCAAATTCCAACGAGGTCGACTCGGCCATTCTTCCTGTCGGAGTCGATGACATAAGTACCAGTGAAACACTGGGGTTGAAATAATCGACTTACCACTTCGTAACCCGAAATTTAGCCTACATTTGAAACCATTATTATTATCATTATTCAGGTCCTGCTTTATTTGGATATTAATCTGTTACATATTGAAGCCGGTTTTTTATTGAATGATTACACCGAATGATTAATGAGAAATATGTCAGGATTTTGAAAATGTCTCATTGTAGAGAAGTATGCACCAGTGACAGACATTCAATGCGACATTAATGATAGATCTGTAAAACTGTTCGCAAATAAGCAGTCACCATCACCGCCATATTTCCAAAATTATACAGTTGCTGAACAATGTGAGATCCACCCCACTCACTGTCAATCATAACGTTTCATTTTATTTTTTATATAATGTTTATATAGTTCTGCTTCACAAATGGGGTTTGATAGAGTATAAGTAAATTGATTTATTTATGTATCCACGCGTATGAAACGAGACATGAAATGGCACGTATGATACATCAAATGTATTAATACCCATCAAATTAAATTAGAATGATATATTTATGTATCTGTATTTGATTTTTATTTTCATTTTTCGCCCCTGCGTTCTTCTCCGTCTGTTCAAAGCACTCATTTATTGGTGCTTGTTATTTTGCTTTTATTAATGATACTAGAGTATTATCTAATATGTGACGGCCAACCAGTGACAAGAATAGTATTATTATATATACATGCACAAAAGAAAACACACATACACCCATCCGCACACTTATATATATGCATGCATATATATATATATGTATATATATATATATATATATATATATATATATATATATATATATATATATATATATATATATATATATACATATATAAGTATTGCTAGATACATACATAGATATGCGTGTATATATGTATGAATGTATATAAATAAATTTATATACATAGAATATAATGTATAAATATATATGTGTGCATGTATATACATATGCATTCGAGTACTTAAGTTTGTGCATATGTGTGTGTGTGTATGTGTGTATACAGAGAGAGAGAGAGAGAGAGAGAGAGTAAGAGAGAGAGAGAGAGTAAGTAAGTGAGAGAGAGAGAGAGTAAAAGAGTGAAAGTGACATAGAGACGTGTTTGAGAGCATGAATACTAAGGGAGGTTTGTCGTCGCTTCGATTTCTCTGTCAGTGTATATGCGTGCATGAGTTTAATTTAGTGTGAAACCAAATTATTTCAATACATTTGAAGTCTTCATCCTATTTACCATTTCTTTACATAGTGTTTATATTCATTGCTGTTTTCTTTGCAATCATTATTATTATTATTATTATTAATATCATTTTTATTTCTGTATTCATAATTGCATTGCGTCATTTCATTTAATAATTGATGGATGTCTTCTGTGCTTTTCTTTTGGCTACGTGCAACTTTCTGTAATATTGTTACTTATGCGCGTATTTTTATATTTACTTTTCGTTCAAGAACACTCACGGAGTTATTGTACTCAACGTACTCTGCATTATACATGTGGAGCTTTAGTATATAATAGAAAATTCTAGCAGCAAACGTCCACTTCATATCTGTAGTAAATATTTTTGCTATTTTATATAATGTATGTAAGCTCTCGCCTAGCATATCGAAAATAATATATATATATATACAACTCACATGCATACATCGATATATACATATGCATACACACACGCATGTGCAGAGCAAAATTATCTTATTTTGTTTTGACTCTCTCTATATGTGAATAAACACTATAATTTATGTGTTGTGTCTGTAAATTCTGTGTTAGTTATGTTGCGTCTTTAAGTCCAAATGTAACTCAAGTCAAATATGTTAAACATGCTTTGTTGTGTAACGATGTGTCAGGTTTTCCTTAATCTTTTGAAAAATAAATGGCTATTCCTTTTGTGAATTTCTATGTACATTATGCATTGACGTCTTGTGTTTTTACTTTTTCTCTAAGTTTGTTTCAATAAATATGACGATACCCTAATTTTGTTAGTATTTTGACTCCACATTTTGCTCGTCTCAATTTCAAAAATGTTATATTTCTATAGACCCATCATATTAGTTACAGATATATAATTATCGCTCGCTGGAACCTATAGATCGAATAAAAGAAATTCCGTCTCTTGTTGGTGAAGACCACATTAAAATAAGAAAGATTTACATTTACATGTATGTATGAATCCCTATATCTCAGCATAGAGTCACTCAACAAGACTTTATTTTCCTGTATATGCTTGTGGCATCTTTATTCAGTGAATATTTAATAATACGAATATAGTTTCCTCTGTTTGAAGCATCCATTTCTGTGAAGCTATATAACGTGTGTTTTATCGCATTTGACTGTGGTCGTGTGTCTATGCGTGCGTGCGTTCGTACATGTTTACAGGTTTGGATACCAGCTATTCTTCAAATATTCTTTCTAGTTTATCTCAAGTGGTAATGATGTTGCTGTTGCCTTCTTATATGCTGAATGGAAATGCATAAGTTCAAATATTTGTATTATATATTATGTACGTGTTACTTTACAGCATCATTCCCAGTGCATCAAATATAATAGAGTTTGTTTTCTGTTATCAACTACGTAATTCAAGATATCTGTATTTCGAGATATTCCATCCATTTGCATATCATATCCAAGTCTTTTAGAGATTTATTATTGCCGGTTGGGATTGATATTCTTGCAATATATTTACTTGGCGCTATTATGTATAAGTATTTGGATTGATGCACCATTCTTCGAAGAACTTCAGTCACATGACATATGGCGTTCCATTCATGGAGGCAAAACTATTCGTTTTATGTTTGTACGACCGTTCGTCCATCTATTATCAATTTTACTTCATCATAAACGGTCTTTCACATTACTTTAAATGTAATGTTACACGTCGCCCATCCTCGTGGCAATAAACGAATCATTACCATCATTGCTAATCTTATTATTTCATAGATTATTCACAGTATGATACATATAGCAATAGCTTCCTATTATCTAAACAATTGACAAAAATGATACATCTAGGAAAACTGGCATAAACTTTGTTCAATGCCAACAACAAGATTCAAAGCCAGCAACAACGTTCAAGATTACAATTGCCACCTGACAATGCCTTTATACTTTTTGCAAATCCGAGAATTGCTATTTTCTGCTGTGAACATTTATCGAACTGCATACAAGTGGTAGTAGCACCTTTACAGTTTTAACCATTACACAAAAGGTAATAGAAATATTTGTCAATAGGCATCATGCGCTTATTTCAACGCTTAACTTAATTTTTTCAAATTTGAGACTCCCTTCACACTTCATTAAGGATTTCATATTGCTACCTAATTACTAAGATACTATCAATTTTAATTTGGCAAATGAACGGAAGTTATGTGAAACTGTGTGTTGACGTTACAAAATATTTTCACACAGTTATTTTCTGAAGGAGAGAATGTTTTCTTAAAGAAGCTGGAATATGATGGTTTGGCGACTGTAAAATAGCATACTGACATTCTCGATTCTCCGAGTCTATGTTTCGAGGTCAAGTGCCGCTAAAGGTGAAGTATTCTCATGTCTAATTCATTACACATTCTACATTCGTCATCTGCATTGTACGAGTTGGGAATATTCTTTTCTGCTCTAGGCACAAGGCCCAAAATTTTGGAAGAAGGGGCCAGTCGATTAGATCGACCCCAGTACGCAATTGGTACTTACTTTATTGACTCCGAAAAGATGAAAGGCAAAGTCGACATCAGCTGAACTTGAACTCTGAACGTAAAGACAGACGAAATACCGCTAAGCATTTCATCCGGCGTGCTAACGTTTCGGCCAGCTTGTCGCCTTACGAGTTGGGAATATTGCGAAAGTGGGAATATCGTGAAAATATTCTTCTTTTTTAATTATTTTATCACAATTGACTCATTATGTCAGTTATTAATCGCTAAGTCATTTTTTGTGGGCACCTATCAAGCGCTCCTCATAATTCTGGCCAATTTTCCAGTGTATGAAATCCTAGAACTTTTCATGTCCTTATAGATATTTCTTCATGGCAAACATTAACAGAAGCCTCTGAATCTTTGCTGTTTCGCGTCTCTTCTTGTTTCCTGCGATTGTTGAAGCGTTTTATTTCGTTCTTTACTTTCTTACTTATAGACAGGTAATCTTTCTCTTTTTGTTTTTTCGCTCTTTTCATTCTAAACCAGGATGTTTATGTTACTGATTCTATTCCATTGATTCCGTTTTTATTTTAACCAATTCTTGATAAATATTTTCTTTCTTCTCCAGACGAAGTGATCGTTTTCTACAAATAATGGCTGCTTTCTATAATAACAGATTTCTTTGCCATTAAGCAAGTTTTTCTTCTTTTCAGTGTCTTCTTTTTTATTTCGATGAAAACATTACTGGCGATGCTACATTCCTTCAGTAATTTACACATTATTTTAAAATTCGTTCTTAACGACATACAATTTATCATAAACTGCAATATATTTTCATTTTATTGCATATATAGTTTTTGAGTGACATCATTCGAAAGCTGAAATGATGCGAAGCGCCTTGCGACTAGCGATGTGTAACAACATCTGATACACTGGTCGGTCCTGCGATCGGGTGATTTTGAGTGTGTTACCACTATTTTGTGGGGGTTACGTTATCGCTGCACGATTCCCATTCTTTGTAATGTAGCTGTTGTATAGAAAAATGCTCACATTGCAAATTTTCTCTTAGATTCAAAATGCGACGTTCGATTCTTCTTCTTCTTCTTCTTCTTCTTCTTCTTCTTCTTGTCCTTACATGTTTTGAATTGATATCAGCCCTTGTGGCCAATAAAACGAATTAATTATTATTATTATTATTATTATTATTATTATTATTATTATTATTATTATTATTATCATTATTATTATTATTATTATTATTATTATTATTATTATTATTATTATTATTGCTGTTGTTGTTGTCGTTGTTGTTGTTGCTGTTGTTTTTATTTTCATAAAACATGATTAATACATATAAGTTTACCTTATTTATTTAATCTCTAAACCGCTAGACTTTCAAACGTGTCTGTTCCTAAACTCTACGAGAGATAATCAACTCTTCAACTATTATTATTATTATTATTATTATTATTATTATTATTATTAGTAGTAGTAGTAGTAGTAGTAGTAGTAGTAGTAGTAGTAGTAGTAGTAGTAGTAGTATTGGTGATTTTAGAAGTCGTTGCTTCATTTGTTTATTTTCTTTTCCTCTGCGCTGTCTTTTGTCAAAGTTAAACGGAGTCATTTTAAAAGATTTCTCGATAACCTCCTATTTAGATTTCTTTCATTTCCAGCTTGAATTCTTATCTCAAAATCATTTCATATAAATGATATATCAAACTACAAAATCTTTCCACGTAAAGATTCATATTCGCTACTCTATGCTGTTGTCGCAATCGCTGCTACTTCTGCGCTATTTTCGTTGTTTTGTTATTTTCTGTTTTGTGTATGTGTTTCTTGTTTGTTTTGTTATTTAATATAAATTTAGATTTTCAGGTAGTTTTTTGTTTACTTTTTGGGTTTTTTGCTTTGTTTTGGGTTTGTACACACACACACACACACACACACACACACATACACACACACACATATATATATATATATATATATATATATATATATATATATATATTTATATATACATATATATATATATATATATATATATATATATATATATATATATATATATATATATATATATACATATATATATATATATATATATATATATATATATATATATATATATATATATATATATATATATATATATATACTTCAATTTTATTTAAATTTCATTAAGAGTGTATTAGAATAAAGAGAATCATTATTGATTTTCATTTTGCAAATGAAACTGCAATAGAAACAAGTTTAGCAATCATAGCGATGATGTTGTTGATGATGATGATGATTATAATAATAATAATAATAATAATAATAATAATAATAATAATAATAATAATAATAATAATAATAATAATAATAATAACTATAATGACACATTATTAGACACAGTTTCAATAACTTTCTACGAACCATAATGATCAGTCTCATTATAGATCTGAATATCAGCTTCATTATCATTATCAAAATCACGATCATCGTCATCATCATCATCATCATCATCATCATCACCATTCCCACCACCATCATCGCCATCCACCGTATGTACACCGCACACCGTACCTCGTTATCTCCACCGTCTCCTTCATGTTTAATGTCTTAAATATTTTTATGTAAACACAATGTCTACAATTCCATCCACGCTTTTTAGGAAATTATTAATTTTGTTGTTAATCATTTGTGTTTAAATATTATTTTATGAAGAATAATATCAGATTTATCATCACGAAAGTGAAGAGGAGAAGAGGGCACGTATATATGGGTATTTACGCAGCATGAATGCGCACGCGCGTGTGTATGTATGTATGTACGTAAGTATGTATGTATACGCATGCGTGTGTGTTTTTGTCGTGGGGGTGTTGTGTATGTTTTTGTGTGTGCATTAAGGGTGATGAGGTGGCTGTGTTGCACGAAGCCTGTTTCCCAACCACATGGTTCGGGTTCAGTCCCACTGCATGGCACCTCGAGCAAGTCTCTTCTACTATAGATTCGGGCCGACTAAAGGCTTCGTTGTGAATTTAGTACACGGCAAATGAAGAAATCCCTTCATATATATATATATATATATATATATATATATATATATATATATATATATATATATATATATATATATATATATACACATATATATACATGTGTGTACGTGTGTGTGTGTTTGTGTGTGTCTTTGTGCCCGTGTTGGTTCCCAACCACTGCTTGTGGTATTGGTGTGTTTACGACTCTGTAACTTAGCCAGTCTCTATAGGTTGTGTGGAGCCTCAGCTATGAAAAATATGATTTCTGTTTAAAGATATGGAGTGCAGTGTTCAATCTCTTTAAAACATTCCACTGCATTTTGTTTTCTCGCAAAATTGGTTTTTTTGTTGTTGTTTTTTTATTGGCAGTCAATGTATTTTCGTCAGTTTTATTTCTTGTGGTAGGTCCAAGTAAAACTCCGGGCTATGGCAATAATACTATTTGTATTGTAATTGTGCATAAAAAGAAATATCTTAAAGGGATTGGAAGCAAACAAAAAAGATGTTCATCGCTTTTCATTACTCTCCACGTGCAAAAACAAAATAGTAAAATATACATGATTATTTTTCCTTCATTGTATTCATTTTGAAACAAAACGCCCATTTTGTTTGTTTTGTCACCCTTTATTAAATTCTTTGTATTTTGGGGCAAAAACTCCTTTTGTTTCCTTGTTTTCAATTTTGACGGTTCCTTGTTTTCAGTTTAAAGATACTCTATTGCCTTGATTTGAAACAGCTTCTATTTCCGACTGTGAGAACACTGGTCTTATTTCATCGGCGAAAAATATATAATTTGAAATACTTCTAGCGTGTTAAGTATTAATTTTTCGAAATCATGAATGCAATATTCGCCATCAGCATGCAAAACTACATCTTTGTGGAAAATTTGAATACCACCCCTTTAGAATTAACAACGGAGTGATTGGAAGGGGAAAAACTTATAAAAATAGACGGTTGATGAATGGCAATAAGTCTTGACACAAGGCCAGCAATTTTGAAGGAGAGGTACATCGATTTCAGTGACACCAGTGTTCAACTCGTACTCATTTTAAAGACCCCGAAAGAATGAACGGCAAAGTTGACACCGGCAGAATTTGAACTCATAACGTCAAGAGAAATATACGCTACGAAACATTGTGTCTGTCACGGTAACAATACTGTCAGTGTGCCGCCTTAACAGATAGTGTAATAATGGTTCCAATATGTCTGTTTATTAATCTCTTCAATCAGAATTGATGCGGCAATCGTGGTTGGAGCACGCTAAATGTAACAACACAACAATAACATATTAGAATGTAAATTTCATCTAAATTAAAAATACAACAATCGGTTTTGAACTTGTTATCTCTAAATCTATGATTTAACCCCTACAAATATAGATCCAAGGAACAAATAAGAAATTATCGCAAGATTAATTATTTAATTCGTGATCTTATCAGTTGGATGAAAGAATGCTTTTCTCTTTCTTTTGTATAACGTTTTACAGGTGTTTATTTTGTATCGAAGGTAAGAGAATTACTGAAAGAGATAAAGAAGTGGGAGGTGGGGGCTGGAGAGAGAACATGTTTCCATAAAATGGAACAAAAGTCAAGAATTTAGAATTAAGAATATTTCAACGACAACAAGGAAAGAGAAGTCACCTATCACTAATATGTGCCTGAACCGTAACAAAAATAGTGTTTATAAGAAATTAAATGTATCACCTTTAATCCTGTTGCTAAAATTGAAAGCTGGTTAATTAAACTACGGTGCTCATTTAATTAATCACGTACTTAATTGGCGTGTATCTAAATGGGTATCGTTTACATGTATGTGGATGTCTGAATGCATGTATGCGCACGCGCTCACACAATGTATCTCTATGTATGTTTGTATGCATGTATAGGTATGTGTGTGTGTGTGCGTGTGTGTGTGTGTCCGCATGAGTTTGTATATTAAGGCATGCGTGTGTGTGTGTCTGCATCCGTGTCCGACTCTATGAGTTTGCATACGTACTTCGGTGGCTTGCTGCATTGTACAACCTGGATGGATGTATACAGAAGTGTGTATATAAATACATAGGATTGTGATTGAGGCCATTTCTCATATTCAAAACTTCTCTCTGGAAATGACTTCACAATTCGTTCTTGTGTCTTCTAAATTCTGTAATTCTGCACTACAAGATAAGCTGTAATTAATCATGCGAAGAATATGGCACGATCATAACTAGATACACAATACTGTGCTAAACGATACATGTCTCTTCAAAGTATGTGCCTCGAACCGTCGAAATAGGTCCTGGGGTCGATCCATCCGACTAAAAGTCTTCAGGATGGTGCCCCAGCATGACCGCAGACTAATGACTGAAACAAGGGAAGCATAAAAGCCTAGTCTGTATTATCACCTTTATTCTTCTTGATATGAATCAGTTGGAATCGATTTACATTTATTAAGAGGGTCAGGTATCGCTACCGATTTAGTGTGGTAAGAGCAATCACTTTCTCTATTCGGCAATATCGAAATGACCATCTGGTGGAGCCATTTCTTACCACGAAACGCTCGTTCTATCTATCATTTCCTCCATGACATCCCCACCTCTCCACCACGCTAACCCCTTTTACTTAGGGCCAAATGGAATATCCTCTTTCGCATTTACAAGAACACAATGCACTGCCCGTGCCAGGGATCGAACCCATAGTCTAGTGATCGTGAGTGCTATACCCTAACCACTGGGCCACGCGTATTCACAGAATTTATATAAGGTAAAGTAACAGCAATAAAGGATTCTGATTTAGACAAAATTTAAATATCTTGTTGGGTAGGATAGTTGATGCTATCCATTTAGTACTTAAACAACTAGTTTATTTTATCGGTCCCACAAGAATGAAAGTCAACGCTGACCTCAGCTACATTTGAAATCAGAAACAATAGGGACAAATAACGGGAGGTATTCTGTTCGATGCCCCTAGCAATTTAGCAAACATATTGATGCCCGAAGTTAATGCTATTAATATTTATGGTGCATAATTGTAGCATTTATAAAATTAATGATAATAATAATAATAATAATAATAATAATAATAATAATAATAATGATGATGATGATGATGATGATGATGATTGCAGCAGTAGAAAATAACGCTAATATTTGTTTCTGGTGCTTTCAAGATTCAGGACGATGGCGATGGCTGTGGTGGAGTGCCGGTGGCGGCAGTGCTGGTGGAGGCTGATAGCGGTGGAGGTTAGTGGCGGTGGAGGTTGGTAGTGGTGCGGGTGACTGCAGAAGCGCTGGTGGTTATTTAGCTTAATTTGTAAAATGCATAGTTTCAATTTCACCGCAGTAGCTGCCATCAATTTTGAAAGATGGATTCTTAAAACTTATTTGAAATTGAGAATCATGATCGGACAGTTAATTACCCTGCTGCTTATTAATCAAAATGAAATATCATATCACATTATATTATATTATATCATTTTATATTGCATTATTATATTATATTATACTATATTATATTATATTATATTATCGATGAGAAATACAGTTTTGAAGAACATAAACGATATAAATAAACAAAAAATGCAACAGTAACACAAATAATTAAAAACACTCCTGCTGGGTTAATGCATCACTCTTCGTTTTACTTATTCTTTGTGGTTTTTCTGTTTTTAATTCCAATCTTTCTATTTCAATGGAACGAACGAGTGCTTCTCGTCAAATTTCTCCTCATTTAATTCTTTCGTTTTCTTTGTCCCTTCTTCTTCTTCTTCTTATTATTCTTCTTCTTCTTCTTCTTCTTCTTCTTCTTCTTCTTCTTCTTCTTCTTCTTCTTCTTCTTCTTCTTCTTCTTCTTCTTCTTCTTCTTCTTCTCCTTCTTCTTCTTCTTCTTCTCCTTCTTCTTCCTTCGTGCTGTCGTCTGGTATCTATTAATCTTCATCACCATCATGATCACAGTCGTCGACTTTGCCATCGTCGTCGTCGATGTCATTTGTGTCATCGTCCTTATCGTCTTTATCACCATCGTTACCATTAATCTATTTCAACAACAACAGCAACAATAACGTACAATGCAAAAGCAGTACCACCATCACTGTCACGAAGTACCCTCCCACATACACACACCCCTTTATAGTCATATTCACTATTGCCGCTATGGCGGTGGTGGTGGTCGCCATCGTCGTCGCTTTCATCCTCTACCACACCAAGGTCATCATCATCACTATCACCATCTTTATCATGAATGCCCTCCTCTTTCGAGAGTTTCAGAGGCTCTGCAATATTTAGGAGTAGATTTTAGATGAGTTGTAATACAACAGGAACATGATGTCACGTTTCCTTCTACAGAATTAATGGTTTAACTTTTGAAACAAGCACAACAATTTGAAAGAGGAAACGAGTTACTATTATCAGCCCCAGTGACCAACCCTAAAAGACGAAAGAGACTATGGAGTTAGAACTAAGTTCGTAAAGAAGTGTTTGTCCCGCTACACAGCATGACGACCGATGTTGGTACGTTTACATCCCGCTACCTTTCAGACGGATAGGATAACTACTTGGTTTCAGAATTAAACACTGGTGCCTTAACATCACTGCAATCTGATTACAGAAATAAGTAGGTTTATTTGTCTTTATTCAATTTACACACACACACACACAACACACACACACACACACACACACAACACGCACGCACTCACACACGCGTATATACATACATATATATTTATATGGGGAGCTAGTGAACTAAGTAATAGGCGAGGGAAACAGAGAGTTGTAGAGTAAACAGACAGCTACAAAGTTTTTCTCTGTTGCACATGATCTTGATGGTGATAATGAAGTTTTATGTTGCATGTTTTCTTGTACAAATGCAGGCATACATATACGCACACACACATACGTACACACATACATATACATACATACAGGCATACATACACGCACATACATACACACATGTACACATATACATACGTACACATATGCATACACATACATACACACATGAGATATATACGTGCATAGTGACACAGATATATATGTACTGACATATTTGTGTCTATAATGTGTTGTGCATAACAACCTAATCGTTACTAACACCTTTGTTTACTCTGCCAGCATCATCATTATCAGCATCTCATATACACCTAACATGCTATAAATCAATAAAAAACAAACTTCAAACGTAACATCATAAACAAAACGTAAGCTAACACAAAACAAATACATACAAACAAATAATATAACAATAAGGAACGAAAATAATACCAGAATGTTTAAACGAAAGCCATAAACATGCAGAATTTTAAAGAGACATAGATATATTTACGATGTTACTTTGTTTCATTGTCAATTTTAGAGAATGAAAACATTAGAATTAAGAGAAACATATATAAAAGAATAAAACAATGACAAGAAATTTAAAATTTTGAAACAGTAGACTGAACGTTCAAATGTCAAACTTTGGAAATTTAGAAAACAAGATGGTGTTTATCTACTTGCAAATATACAGGTGTTTGTGTATATGAGTCTGAGTATGTGTTTGTGTGTGTATATTCTTGTATGCATGTATGCATTTAAAAATACATTGATTCTGTTTACGCTTAAGTACAAATATATATATACGTACATACGCGCTTTTGATATCTTTATATACATCTATACAAACAGATAATAGTAGTTATATGTACGTATGTATGTATGTATGTATGTATGTATGTATGTATATATATATATATATATATATATATATATATATATATATATATACATATATAAACACCAAACAAATAGGCAAAAATGAATTGACAAGTAAAGAAGTGATAGATAGATAGATAGATAGATAGATAGATAGATAGATAGATAGATAGATTAAAGTAAAATCACAAATTTATGTGGATATAAATTCACTCATACAAATACGTTAAACAGACACCGCCAGTCACACACATACATTTCATAAGCAACACATAGTCTTGGTATAGATTTCCATAAATTCCAGAAAATTTACTATAAAATATATCACGAAGACAATATTATATAAACATTGATGAAGCTTTGTTTATGGACGGAATTACGTCAACAAAGTTGTTTAACTTTCTAACGTGTAGAGACTATTTTGTTGAAACATATATTTAGGGTGAAAATAAACACAACTAATATTTATATCAGAGGGAAAATGTTGAATCACGCGAAAATGTGCAACAACACTTTTCAAGTTTAATGATTTAGGCATATTGGGAAGCATAGAAGTTCTGTTCGATTTGTCAAATATTATCAACAGATATTCAGAATGGATATCTTTTCAGAGAGAAACAGAGATAGAGAGAGAGAGAAAGAGAGAGACAGAGACAGATAGACAGACAGACAGACAGAAGGGGGATAGTTTGACTTTCATTTAAGCATTTATAAAGAAATACACTGGTAATTTTTCAATCAAATCATATACGCCTTATCAAGGTACACAATGAAATTAACACCCACTTCCCCTAACCAAGAGAATATATACGATATATGAATATATATATATATATATATATATATATATATATATATATATATATATATATATATATATATATATATATATATATATATATATATACATATACACACACATATATGTGTGTGTGTGTGTGTGTGTGTGTGTATACCTATATATATGTGTGTGTGTGAATATATATTATACACACACATACACACACACATGTATTTATGTGGTATGGTTGCGTGTGCTAGAAAGATTGCGTCCAACGTACATGGTTCCAGTTTCAGCCTCACCACATGGTACCTTAGCCAAATGAATTCCATTACTCAGCCTGGCCAAAGTCTTGGGAAGTTATTTGTAGGACAGAAATTGCAACAAGCCCGTCATTTGTATATTTATATATGTGTATGTGGGTATGTGTGTGGTCACGCATGTGTGTGCGTGTGGACGCGCTTATGTGTGAGTGTGCGTGCGCTTGTGTATGTGTGTATGAGTTTATGACTGTTTTTTTTTCCCCACCAGCACCTGACTAGTGATGTCTGTGTGTTAATTCCCCGCATTTCGGCAAAAAGAGCATGATACACACTAGCTTGATCGCAGTCTCATGATTAAAACAAGTGAAGGATAAATCTTTATAGATATGTGTGTGTGTGTGTGTGTGTGTGTGTGTGTGTGTGTGTGTGTGTGTGTGTGTGTGTGTGCGTGTATGAGTGTGTATGTGTAAATATATGTATTCATGTATGTATGTATTTGTACTTTTAATCATAATATATTATAATTTGTTCGTATTTACATTTGTACAGAAAAGATGTTTTATTCTATTTTTCTGATCCTCTGTCTCGGAATTTTTCTGTTTATACTTCCTGCCTTTTACATTTCCTTTCCGCAAAATGTATTTCCTAATTTTGGCGCAAGTCCATCAATTTTGTTTGAAACTGGTAATCAATAACATCGACTCCAGTATTTGACTGAAAAGATGAAAAGCTATGCTTTCCTCCGCTGTATTAGAACGCAGAATACAAAGAGCCGGAGGAATTTCTGCAAGACATTTTCCTCGACGCTCGATTGATTTGGCCACATGTTTGAAAAGGAGCCAACATTCTGTCTCGTTTATTTTAGGTTTAATCTTATCTCTTTTCCTATTTCTCTTTCTCCCCCGCTGTCCCTCAATTTCATCTGTAAATAATTCATTTTCTGTTCCTAAATATCCTCCTTCATATTCTGACTCTCCTTTTTTTTTATTTTTCGCTCCCCCTAATTCTACTCCACAGCTGAACATTCTACAACCGTCTTTTATTCTGGGTCTTATTTTTGTATATTTTCAATTGTTATTCCTTTTTCAATTGTTTTCAATTCCCAATAATTTGATAAAATCACATAAATAGTGTCAAGTAGTTTGTGACTTCCAAAGATACATGCAGATAAATATATTAGGTATATATTCTCTGTTACAGGCCGAAAGACGAAACGAGTGTGAGTGCAAGTTTTCTTACGGTTTTTTTTCTTTACAACCGCCATCAGTTACGAAGTTTATAGAATGTCATGATTTTGATGTTTGAGTTTCAGACGACCTCACGCATACAAAGTCACAGACACACATACGACTGCATAAACACACGCATAGTCTCTTGCAAATTGCACATACATGCACAAACACCTCATATACGTATATTTACATTGCTACGTACATTCATTTCTAGGTTGTTTTTTCTAAATGCAAAGATATCGGTCTAGCTGAATCATACATTTGAAGCGTGTCTGTATTAAATATAAATATAAATATATATATATACATGTGTGAGTGTGTGTGTGTGTGTGTGTGTGTGTGTGTATGTATATATATATATATGCATATATATATATATATATATATATGTATATATATATATATATATATATATATATATATATATATATATGTATGTATGTATATATGTATGTATGTATATATGTATGTATGTATGTATGTATGTATGTATGTATTTACGTATGTATGTATGTATGTATGTATGTATTCATAAATGCACGCACATATATTTTCTGCTATTGATAATTACTTGCAGTTTAACATCACAATTCTTATATTACTTGTGGCTATGTTAATTCTAATTTTTCTTTCAGAATCTTATCAGCAGAGACAAGAACAACAAAAACATCACCATAAACAACAGCAACGAAACTAACTCCAACACACTGAATAATAACAATAACAACAGCTACAACACCAACAACAAGAATTTGAAAACTCTTCACCTCAACCAATAGCCAAAGCATATTGAATAATGTGTATTTGAATGGAGGATATTTGAATAATCTGCCTCTGCAGCTTGGGGCAAATACGTTGAGATAAAGCTTAGAGATGAATGTACGTTTTAAATTGATGCACAGAAAGTAGATACGATTATTTTGGCATTTCGTGATCTTGGATTTTTCTTATAGAATTTCTGAAGGATAGATATCAAGTTGAGCTATCATACAGATTAAAAGATTTCTATTTCCTTCATTTTTTTTTTCCGACATTTTTTGGGGTTTCTTTCTGTGTGGTGAGTGTTGGGTTTCGAAGAATTTTTCCATAGTTTGGATTTCTACGACCTTGTTGCTATCATCGCTTGGTTGCTGTTCTCATCATCGTCGTCGTCCTCCTCTTTCTCCTCCTCCCCTCCTACACCTCCTCCTCCCCTCCTACACCTCCTCCTCCGTCTTCATCTTCTTTTCCTTCTTCTTCTGATTATTATTATTATTATTATTATTATCATTATTATTATTAATATTATTATTATCATTATTATTATTATTATTATTATTATTATTATTATTATTATTATTATTATTATTATTATTATTACCTTGTGGGGCAAATGTAGTTCACTAATTTCTATTATTGCCACAAGGACAGCTAGATTAATGATGTGATGATAATGGTCTTGGTAATAATAATAATAATAATAATAATAATAATAATAATAAGAAGAAGAAGAAGAAGAAGAAGAAGAAGAAGAAGAAGAAGAAGAAGAAGAAGAAGAAGAAGAAGAAGAAGAAGAAGAGGAGGAGGAGGGGGAGGAATTGTTTATTTTCCACATGAGTTAAATTAGAATCATTATTGGTATTGTATCACCCAAATTATAAGTTTCTACCAACTTTGGATAGCGGATGTTATTACTATCGTTTTATTATTATTATCATTATCATTATTATTATTATTAGTAGTAGTAGTAGTAGTAGTAGTAGCAGCAGCAGCAGCAGCAGCAGGAAGGGGAATAGGAGGAGCAATAGCCGAAAAAGAGGGGCAGGAGCGAGAGTAGGCGGTTAAGTATCTCATGAAGATCATCGGCATCGCCATTAGCGTAGAAATGGCAGAATTGTATACACACATATACACAGAAGTCTGTATATACACATATACACAGAAGTCTGTATATACACATATACACAGAAGTCTGTATATACACATATACACAGAAGTCTGTATATACACATATACACAGAAGTCTGTATATACACATATACACAGAAGTCTGTATATACACATATACACAGAAGTCTGTATACACACATATACACAGAAGTCTGTATATACACATATACACAGAAGTCTGTATATACACATATACACAGAAGTCTGTATATACACATATACACAGAAGTCTGTATACACACATATACACAGAAGTCTGTATATACACATATACACAGAAGTCTGTATATACACATATACACAGAAGTCTGTATATACACATATACACAGAAGTCTGTATATACACATATACACAGAAGTCTGTATACACACATATACACAGAAGTCTGTATATACACATATACACAGAAGTCTGTATATACACATATACACAGAAGTCTGTATATACACATATACACAGAAGTCTGTATACACACATATACACAGAAGTCTGTATACACACATATACACAGAAGTCTGTATACACACATATACACAGAAGTCTGTATATACACATATACACAGAAGTCTGTATATACACATATACATCCATGCGTTCGTGTGTATATATAGTTTTGGAATATCACTGTGGTATGTTATAGTTATTTCTATTCGGTGTGCAATTTATATTAAGACAACAAAATATAATGAAGTTAGTTTAAATTCCTTTTCATTGGTGGACATTTTTTGAAGCATGTTCTTCAAAATATTAATTAATGCGTAGTATTCGTAGTATTAACCTGTTGCTGAATTTCAAATTTTAATCTTTTTTTTTTTTTTTCTGCTGTCTATTATTTTAATCTAAGCAGTACAGTTGTATAGGAAGAGAATTTGTTCCGTATGGAAACTAGAAACATTCTTCATTTGTAATATTCTTAACATATTTAATGAAATTCTATGGAGATTATACAAAATTCTTAAGAATTAAATTATCGCTTTCAAAGTGCTTTGTTTCAACAAAAATATCTATTTTCTAATCTCCATGGTGTTCCAGACCTGAAATTAAAAGCCTCATCGTTCTTAATTTATTATATTTTATTTCATTATTTTTCTCATTTTTCTGTGTTACTCCAAATAGAAAATGAGGTATATATATTACAAGAGGGACCATTTTGTTCCGGGGAGTAGTTGCAGGGACCACAATCGATCACGTGTTAAATCCCCAGAATAGATGCTTTGCTCATACCGAACGGAAGTTTTCATTATGTTAACATTTCTTAGTTGGTTCCATTAATATTGGTAAAATCGCTAATTCCATAAGCATATCACTCACAAGAACATATCCTGTACCACAATACGTAGAGGGAATAGTTTAGCGTAACCGTAAATTCGTGTCGTGTTTTGAGTCTGCAGAACTAATCTAGAACGAACTAGTTTAGTACTCAAGAGTCGGTGCAATTCTCGAATTCTCCAGTTCCTCATTTGAAGTTGATGAGAAATGAGGTTCTCGAACATATTAAGATTCCACTTCAGCTTTCGCGTTCAATTTTTAATTGTCTATTTCAATATCTTTTTACTCATTCCTTCTATCTTTTCATTCCCCTTACATTTCCACGTGTAGCTCCTATTTTGTTTTTGTAACATATTTCTATTATATATATATATATATATATATATATATATATATATATATATATATATATATATATATATATATATATATATATATACACATGTTTAATGCTTTTGAGATCAATTATGACTAATCTTTCTCATTTCTTATATTCTTTTATTTGTTTCAGACATTTGAGTGCGGCCATGCTGGAGCACTGCCTTTAGTCGAGCAAATCGACCCCAGGACTTATTCTTTGTAAGCCTAGTACTGATTATACCGGCCTATATTGACGAACCGCTAAGTGATTGAGACGTAAACACACCAGCATCGGTTGTCAAGTGATGTTGGTGGGACAAACAGACACACAAACATATATATATATATATATATATATATATATATATATATACGACGGTACGACGGGCTTATTTCAGTTTCCGTCTACCAAATCAAATCACAAGGCTTCGATCGGCCCGAGGCTATAGTAGAAAACACTTGCGCAAGGTGTCACGCCGTAGGACTGAACCCGGAACCATGTGGTTGGTAAGCAAGCTACTTACCACACAACCACTCCTGCGGCTATAAATTTGTTTATTATCATTATCTTTATTATTACTATTGTTATTGTTATTATTATCATTATTATCATTATTATTATTATTATTATTATTAATAGTAGTAGTAGTAGTAGTAGTAGTAGTAGTAGTAGTAGTAGTAGTAGTAGTAGTAGTAGTTTTTCATATTTGTGATTAGAGATAGATTTGACAATCAGGCTTCAGGCTTTTGGCAGGAACCTTCTAGATTGCAGAACACGAGAGAAAAAAAAGGCCTTGGCAAACTGATCCTACGTCCATCTCCATTTAGAATATAAAAGGGTCGTAATTAAATTCTGCAGGGCATTAAATCCTTAACTGCATGAATCCTGCAATGCACCACATGACTAATAACGTTTGCAAAAGGCTATATATTACTGCATACCTTCTGAGAGTGCAGCGGGTTTCGCCATGAAAATATAACAATCTATATGTTCAACTTGCATCAAATAAATAGTGAGAAACCAAATGTGACAGAGAGAGTGGTAGAAAGTATGAAAGAGGGCATTGCAGGGACATATTAAAATATAAAGGTAATTAAACAGAGGTTGGTGAGGTGAGAGGAGACATTCCTAATCTGTAATTTTATCCAGGCCATATAATGAAGGAAGGTTTCATTTCTGTCGTTCTGTAGGACTGACGTAACAATAGATTAGCAGGAATATATAATAAAAGAGAGATTTATGAGGTCTTACACATTCATGCATATGCCACGTGACGCATATATACACTTACATTTGCCACTGCTACTTCGCCCTTATGTGTGAGTGTGAGTGTATTCGTATCTCACACTCACACTTACTCTTTGTCTCTCACTCTCCCCTTCTCACTTATTCTTCACCTGCCTTTTATTCTCTCTCTCTCTCTCTCTCTCTCTCTCTCTCTATCTCTCTCTCTCTCTCTCTCTCTCTCTCTCTCTTATTGTCTCTCGCTCGTGTGTGTATGCATATATATATATATATAGAAAGAGAGAAACGTAGGTGCGCCTTTGTGCATTCGCATGATTGTGTCTATATTTACGTCCGAATACATCAGATACTGGGAACAGATTGTTATGGCATAAAATTGGAAGAGTTGTATCCATGTCTCTTTAACTACCGTTTTTCTCCGGTTTTCTCTCTACATCTATCTATCTATCTATCTATCTATCTATCTATCTATCTATCTATCTATCTATCTATCTATCTATCTATCTATCTATCTCGTATCTGATTGTTTCTCTTTCTGTTTGCCTGTCTATCTTTATTCTACCTCTAGTTCTAAATCAATTTATCAATCGCTATGAATCTAACTACTTATCTCTCTCTCTCTCTCTCTCTATATATATATATATATATATATATATATATATATATAGGATATATATATATATATATATATATATATATATATATTTCGAATTCTCTCTCGAATTCTCTCTCTCTATCTATCTTTCTTTCTATCCATCTCTGTGTTTATTTGTCCCTATCTATCTAACTCTACCTGTCTGACGGTTCAAGCAATCCATTATCATGGCTGTCTATATATAATCTCTCTCTCTCTCTCCCTCTCTCTCAGCCAATCTTTCTATCTATCTCTCTATCTATCTAGTTATCTATCTATCTAGATATCTAGATATCTATCTTTCTATCTATCTATCTATCTATCTATATATATATATCTATATATATATATATATATATATATATATATATATATATATATATATATATATATATATATATATATATTCTGCCTGTTTCTTTGTCTGTTTGCCTACCTATCTTTATTTCTACCTCTGGCTCTCAATCAATTTATCTGTGTCAATCTAACTAGTTATCTGTCTATTCCTCTCTCTTTCTATCAGCCTATCTATCTCTGTATTTATTTATCTCTATCTATCTAACTCTACCTATCTGTCCGTCAAGCTATCCATTATCATGGCTGTCTAGATATAACCTCTCTCTCTCCTTTCAATATATCTATCTATCTATCTATCTATTTATCTAACTATTTGCTGGCCTGTTTAGCTATCAATGTATCTCTCTATATATTATATCTACCTATCTAATTACGTATCTATCCACCGACCTTTCTAGCAATTTTCTCTCTTATCTTGTTTTATTTTGCTATGTTTGGATGATGAAAATGTGTTATTGGTAAAAGAAAAATATTAAAGCCGAGCGTGCGTTATTTCATGGCAAGTTATTGCCAATTTTGTCACGTCATATCGGCATTAAATTGAATTGGCTAAAACTATGTGTTCTGCAGCCTTTGCACTTTACTCCTTTTGTTATTTCTGCTGTTGTTATATTTTTCTCTGTTGCTGTAGTTGATCTTCTCGATGTCGTTAATGTCTCTATATACGCACGTGTGAGAATGACACTGTGTGCCTGTGTATCTGTGTGTGGATGTGTATTTTGGCAGTCATTTTTTTTTTTTAGTGTGTTTTGGTATGTGTTTTCATTTCTGTATATTTCTTTGCTTTCGCTTAGATAAGATCTTGTTTCTGAAAGTTAGATTTAAAAGGGAGGCATGTTATCAAGAAAATTGCGCTTTCGCGATCATTTACTTGGTCGATTCTGTTAGGATAATTATGCAGGGATCAGTGTGTGAAAGAACAACAAAAAGGACAAACATATCACTAACAAACAAAGAAGATTAGGTATAATATGTGTGTGTGTCTACGTGTATATGTACATGCATAACTATGTAATGTGTATATATCTATATATATATATATATATATATATATATATATATATATATATATATATATATATATATATATAATACTCGCACACACACATACTTGCATTCCATTCGCATACAGACATGTATACAAACACAATTAGACAGTTAAACAAACAATTCAAGAAGAATACTTTAACGTATATATATATATATATATATATATATATATATATATATATATATATATATATATATATATATATATATATATATATATATATATATATATATATATATATATATATATATATATATATATATATATATATATATATATATATATATACATACATATATATATATATATATATATATATATATATATATATATATATATATATATATATATATATGTATGTATGTATGTATGTATGTATGTATGTATGTATGTATGTATGTATGTATGTATGTACACACATGTGCATGGACATACATACATACGTACACACGCATATACGACAAGAGTAAGAGAGAGTGAGGTGGAAAGCTAGATGTAAACGGAAAACATAAATGAAATAAAAAGAAATGAGAAGAAATTCTATGGACGAAGTAGCAATGTCAGGAATTTTTACATAACCGAAAATAACAGAAAACAATAGAAATATATTTCGACAATCACAGAAAGTTACTCCAGTTGGACGTGTCAGAAAACAGTAGACATAATTCACTAGTTACCGTCCATTTATTATCGACTGAGATTATTCCATTGGTTGTGTGGTGTAGCTCCAGAAGTATGGTATGAAATCCGGGGATGTAATCGTGTATTTTGGAAGCGACCTACAATGGTGGCCCTGCATTCAGTAAAGTTATATGAAGGCTATCCATCACTTACCAAGTTTAATGCTAGTATTTACTCATTGTAATTGATAGGCGAGCTGGCAGAACATGTTAGCACACCGGACAAAATGCCTAGCGGTATTTCGTGAGTTGAGTCTTTACGTTCTAAGTTCAAAATTCCGCAGAAGTTGCCTATGCCTTACATCCTTTCGTGGTCAATAAATTAAGTACCAGTTGCGTACTGGGGTCGATCTAATCGATTGACCCCCTCCCCCAAAATTTCGGGCCTTGTGCCTAGAATAGAAAAGATTATTTAGAAACTGTTAAATGGCTCCTACACATACATGGAGGAGTTCTTGAAACTGGGTATCGTGGAATACCTTCTATGGTGAGAGAATAGTTTGCATCTTGTTCGGGGATGTGACTCTATAGTAATGTATAAATTGGCACTTCATTTAAACGTGGGTGAGGGATCGCCAGCTTTAAGTGTGATGAACGATATCAACTACTGTTCAAAGTAATTGGCAATGATGGTTTGCAACTGAAAGACATAATGCATAATTATTGCTACGAGGGAGGAATGCAATCGAGAAGGAAAGCATAGTCATCCGAGAAGTGATCCGAAACGTGGGCTGTTCCTCGGTCAATATTTGATCTAGAGAAATAGCGAGTCTGCTTTTCGGCTCAGTAATCCTTTAGCGGTTCAACTTCATATTACAAGGCTACAGTTAAATTTGGACAATAGGGACGTGTCATTAACAAATATTTTACTTATTTCAGACTTGTAACATTAGTTATCAAAATGGAATAGTCTGTGTTTTGAATTTTGTTAACTGTATTTAAAGGAACCCTCGCAGTTTTCTATATCCAATATTTTCAGTTTTCATTGTCGTTTTGGTTATCGACACTTCTGTAGAATATTCTATGAAATTCAATGAATTCGCGAATTTCACGTATTTTAATATCTTAGAATCTTAATATACTTCACATTCGTCTCCGTTAAGGGGTCAGTTGTCGAACAAAAATTCAATACAATCTTCCAGTAACTATTTCTAAACTCTAGCGTTGATTGATCTCTAGTTTTTTTGTGTTTTTGTTTTTTTTAAGTACATCAGTTCGATAATCCTTTAAACTTTGGAGTCTATGCCTATTTGATACCCTTCTATCACTTGTTTTAAAATTGTTTTTTACTTCATATTGCGTCTAATATAATCTATATGTTTCATAATGATTTGTACCTTAATTATCATACATATTTTGCGATTGTTAATACTCTTTGTGTGTTAAAAAGTTCGTGTGTCTTCATATCTGTACATTTGTAAAATTAACGATCCTTTAATTTGCGGCACCAATACATGGCAATACCTTCATACACACTTGCGATTTGTCGCTGTCACAACAGTGTTATTTCTACTATGGCTGCAATTCTATTCACGCAATATTTCCTTTGTCATCGCTTCTTTTTCCCTGCTCTCAACTACTTTGCCATTCATTCTTCAATAATCAATTACAGATGTCTATTTTACATTTTATTCATAATAATATTCATCATGTCTTTAATTACTAATTTACTCCCTGGCTTCCGTACAACGTCCTATCGTTTGCAATTACACGTTTAGAAAGCGTAAAAATAATTTCAAAGTGTAATATCTGGGCGACATTGTGTATTGTTTCTTCCTCTTTTATTTCTGGATGTACATTCTATTGCGGTGTCTCAAAACGCTTCACGCACTTCATTGTTAAACTATTGAAGAAAATCTCTAGAATGTTGCGATGTTGAATGTATCCACCTGTCGCTCCTTTCGAGAGCAATCTTGCCACAATTTAGCTTTGTTCTTAAAGACTTTGATTCGCATCTTTTATTCTACAACTTACTTCTCGCTTCCTTTTTCTTTCACTCCTGCAATACACACACAGATACACGCACGCCCGCATGCACACATGCACACACACATACACACACACACACACACATGCCACCTTTCTCATTATCTCAATATTTTATTACAATACGCATGATAATCTGAAAAGATGTCATAATCATGATATTAAGTGCACTATCAAGGCTTCATAAGCGAATATTAACAATTTAAGGAGAAAAGATGACAGCCTTATTAACAGTAAATCCTCCCATCAATGACAAATATGAAATGGGTAACATTGCCGACTTTGACATGTTTGTCTGTGCATGCCGTCTCTGCAATGATAGCATTTAAAAAAATAAAGGCATGTTACTTCTGATCTATGCCGAACGGATTTAGCCTAACATCTATTTTGCTTGAGAAATATTGAAGGTAAGGCGGCGAGGTGGCACAACCGTTAGCACGCCGGGCGAAGTGCTTAGCGCTATTTCGTGAGTCTGTACGTTCAGAGTTCTATATGCTATATCTTGAACTCTCATTTCAAGCCAGTGAATTTTCACTACGTGTCAAGTAAAAGCCTAGACTCTACACTCTAGAGGTTATCTTTTTCATAATCTTCTATCACTTGTTTTAAAATTGTTTTTATATCATGTTTGTTCGTATATAATCTATATGTTTTATATTGATTTGTACCTTACTTAATATGCATATTTTGCGGTTGTTGATACTCTTTATGTATTACAGAGTTCGTGTGACTTCATATCTGTACATTTGTAAAATTAACGTCAGCAGAAGAGGCAGACTTATGGTCAAAAATATTCCAAGTTGACCATTCCTGCATTGCTTTATGCCTATCACTAAATTTTCCAAAATGTCTCTGCTGTTTTAACAAAGCAGTGTATGATTGGAGAAAATGTGGTTGTTATTAACTGAAAGAAAATCGACCAATCGCAAAGAGTCTGCATTGTTTCCTCGCTATGACAAACACACTTTGGCGCTTTTTTCCTACCCTTCACCCCCTACACCATTATCTTTTGGTATTGATTTATTCCCCGAGACCGAAGTTACTTATGTTTGTATTTCTATTTTTATTTCTATTATCATTTTCTGTTTATATGCGCGGCATTCGTTCCTGTATCATTTTGTAGATTATATATTTGGGACTGCTTTCAGAGTAGCTTTAAGAGAAATCTATTTCCCCAATACCGTATATTTTATATCCATTAATCCATTATATATGGAATACATTCACCGTTTGCGCAATCCAAATTTTGCAGTCGTGTTTGTTCATGGTATTGTGTTATATTTCCTCAAAGCACGTGACCTGGTCTTCTTCATGGTCAGCAAGAATCTTCTCTAACACCAAAATGTTTATCATAGGAGCTCCGTGACGTAAAATATATATTCCTGATTTTGATTTAACCTTCCAATATTCTATTACATGTTTATTTAACCCCTGCATTTTCCAATTTCTAAGACATAGAGATTTTCGAGCATAGAAGAAAGAAACTATCTCTTTTATATCAGGGAGAAAATTGATATGCTGTGATATCGAATAGCTCTCTTCTCTGTATGATCGACGTAACACCCCTTAATCAACGTTGATATTTACGAGTGGGCTTTTTTATGAAAAACTGGTCCGTTACTCATAGAATCTGCATCTGAGTACTTATTATGTGCTTAATAACACAAGGGGTGTGTACAAGTGTAAGTTAGAATGCCACAGAAGGCACACACCCCTGGTCCCTTGAAATATAAAAATAAAAACATTTGAATTCTATATAATTATACCATAATGTCTTCATAAAATAGACTGTACATTGTATAATTCGGGGAAAAGTAATATGAAAAAAGCCGGACAATAAGACCTACAAAAGCTTGAATGATATGAGGTTAAATAAACAAGATCAACTGTCGGGGAAAGTCTATCAAGCCGAAATTTCGTAGTCACTGCCACCCCGTAAGTAAAGTTAGAATATATATATATATATATATATATATATATATATATATATATTGCTGAACTGAACTAAAATTTCATCGCAGACCTTCCTGGTTCGTGTCTTATATACAGCCATGTATGCTTACTTGTATATTTGTGTGCGCCCATATATGCGTGTGATTGTGTTCATAATTAGAAGTGAAATCCAGAATCTTTTTGCGATTCTTTATCATGGAATAAAATTTTTGTGGCGATGTTAACATTATATGAACCGAAAACGCTTCCCAAACCAGATCGCTAATTCCTTAGTTTCTCCAGCTGCAAATATTCATATTAATCTTAAATGAAAAGCAAAAATGTAATATCGCATTTTCACTATGGCAATATGTAAATTGAATGTAGAAAACTCACTGTTAAGCGCAGATACATTAAGCTTTCTATGACAATGTAAATTCTAGGAGCCCACAGCGAAATTGAAGAAAGTCTGCAATTTTGGAATCTTAAATTAGTAGTTACAAGCAGTTTTATTTTCCTTCTCTTCCATATTATATTTTTAAAAAATATCTTTCTCAATTCGTCGAACATATAAACATACTGGATTTTTTATTTCTCTCTCTCTCTCTCTCTGCGCATGTCTATGTGTGTGATAAAGACTATATGCATGAGTATACGATTTTCAGTGCTTTTACATATGTGTGAGGGCTTGTGTTCTAATGTGTTTATGCTAATCTCATGTTATGCCGTGTGTGAGCGTAAGATGTTTAATGTGTAGGTAGCATGTGTGCATGTGTGCGCACGGCGGTGCTATTGTACACACGCTTATCTCTTTGCTACGACCATTTCTATGCGCGTGAGGTTCTAAGTGTGAATGGAGTAGCATGTCGCTGCGGTTAAGTAGATGGATGGATGTGAGCGCATGTTTGAAGATAGAGAGTTGCATCTGCTTAGGTGTATCTATCGGTGTGGGTCTACACTTGTTTCTATGTTAATAATGTGTGATGTATGTATGAGGATATTGCATTTTTCTATAAGCCTGCACGTGTGTATATGGATATATGTGTACGAGTGTGTAAAAATGTAATTTTACATGTTAATGTGATCACATGAAGGAGCATGTGTATGGTATGATGTGCCTATGCGTTTATATGTTTTTGTGTGGATAAGAGTATATATGTGAATGGGTCAGTGTGTGTATATACATATGTGTGTGTATCTATGTAGCAGATATTATAATACCTTCGAGAAAGAATTTGTCTTTTACACACTGGAATCGCTGCTTAAACGAAATTAAAAATCCTTCTGGTGATATCAATCACAGATAAATCTCTAGAAACAAAACTAAATAAAAGCAAAAGAAGTTCTTAAAAAAAAAGCATAAATTATAATCAAATTTTTTGAAAAAATAAAGAAAGAATACTTTAGCAAAAAAACAAAAAAAATATGATGAAAAATAGAAAATTTGGCTAAAACATCTGATTTGAAAAAAAATTGTAACATGAAGGATAAAGAGTGAAAGATAGAGAATATTTGACAGTAGCTTTGGGAAAACTAAGCATCGCAATAAATAAAGTGAAACAAAATAAATAAAAGTAAATAATCAAGCAAAAAGCATAAGAACGAGATGAGTACCTTTGCTTGTGCATCTTTACAAAACAATGGCGAAGCACTTCATCAGAGCCGGTTTCCATTCAGAATTGTGAAGAAAAAGATGTAAAAAAATTAAATAATTTCATAGAATTATATGACTGGTAAACCTTTCAATAGAGAATGAATTAAGGTAAAGCATTACCAAAATAACGCCCGCTCCCCCACCCCATAAAATGAAATTACTAAAAACATAAATCTCTAATAGAAAGCTTTATAAACATTATATAGAAATTGCATTTCTGCGTTTGATCGCTGTCATAGGTTTTAAAAGCAATGCATGTTTCGGTTTGGGAAGAAAATCACATATTATCCGTGACATCAATTTAGCTCTTAGTTGCGATGCTGATCGTGTGTTCCATGTGGGTCTACAGATAATTCGTGTTATTGCTTTTTATTGCTTTTTCCCCGAGATTCATAATCAAATATATTGCTTACACTATTTATGTTATATGACGAACTATAAGCTAGTGGAGAGACCGTTATATGCGTGTATATATATATATAGATATATATATATATATATGTGGGGTGTGTATATATGTATATATATATATATATATATATATATATATATATAGCATGCATGTCTGTGTGTGCGCGCGTGTCTACAGATACATACATACACACACACACACACACACACACACATTGTTTAAAGGAAATTATTAATGTAAAGTCCATTCATTTACGAAGAATCGATCAATCTATCATTTTAATAACCTATCATTCTTTCTCAATCTCTCTTCTCTTCTCTCTCTCTCTCTCTCTCTCTCTCTCTCTCTCTGTATATATATATATATGTATATATATATGCATGTGTGTGTGCGTGTGTGTGCATGCAATCATACGTATATACTTATATAAATACATATACAAACGTATATGTGTGTGTGCGTTCAGATATGGTCTTACATACATATTTACATGCATAGTTGCATGTGTACTTTATGTATAGCTATACATACATATACATGTATGTATGCATGTATATATATATATATATATATATATATATATATATATATATATATATATATATATATATATATATATATATATGTATGTATGTATGTATGTATGCACGTATCCATGTATGTGTGTATGCATGTGCATATGCATATGCGGTAATCTGTAGTTAAACTCAAAGATGTTTACGCCTCATAAAGTCAGCGTTGTTTCATTTTTAAGTATCTTTACCTATTTTCATGTGAGATGCAGCTGTAAATCGTAATATCTCTGAACTAAGCCTTCGTGGGTTCGAATTACTTTCGGCTTTAAAAGACAAGAGATTCAAGGAAATAAGTGAAGAGAATCGTCTACTTTTAATGGGGTGGTAAAGAAGAATGCCTTGTTGCGGGGTATGAGTAACCGAGATCCAAACATACCACGTGAAGGAGAGACCGATGGGTCAAATACTGCTGTTATGACGGGAGGAAACGAGATTCATTACATTGACCCCAGTACATGACTTGACTGGTAATTTATTTCATGAAATCGAGAAGGGATGAACGGGAAAGTTCATCGCCTCAGGATTTGAACTCAGAACGACTACACTAGCATTTCTGAATTACCGAAATCCGTAAGTGTATGCTTAAACAAAGGCGAATTATGTACTTCTATTCATAGATGAGTGCAGCGCAGTGTTTGGCAGACGTAGCCTTGAAGTTCCCGATTGAAACATAACCACAATATTTATATTTTATGTGCGTGAGGATTTTAATAAATTCATTAAGTACATAAATAAATGAAAGAGCGATGAATATATGGAAACTGACTTATTTGAACTCTGGATACATTAAGGTTCATCCCGCTGAAGAATAACCAGAAATGTAGAAGAATGAACTGTATAAATTTGATAGCAATTGCTCCGAGGGAGCTATAGCACGTTGTACAAGCGCTTAGATCGGAGTGCATGGTATTATGTGGCAGAAAAAAGATGTAAGCTAATGAAGGTAAAATTGCAACCCCAATTCTCTTTCCATTTGCTAGTTGATGCACAGCTATATTCACCACCACCCTCCCTACATATACACACATATACACACGCACGCACATATACATACTGACACATATATAAATATAAATACACAACAACACAAAATCACAGAAACACACACACATATGTGCATATAAGCATATCCTTAAGCTCTGTATTATGTACACATGTATGTATATAGATGTTGGTTTCTTTTTCGTGAGCGTGCATATGTTTCTGTCTGTAACCGTGTATAAGAGCAAGTACGTATATGTCTGTTGGTTGGTAGGTTTACCTGATTAGCGTCGGAAAGTTCATTTAGTGCGAATCGCCCAATGTAATTTGTTATTTATGTATTCTCTCACACGTTTGTAAGCCTATACGTATGTGAGTGGGTATGTGTATGTGTGTGAGTGTGTATGTGTATATACATATGTACGCACGTTTGTACAAATACTCACGTACACGCACACATGCACACGCATATACACATATATCGGTGTTTTGTGCGTGTTTGTCTACAAATGTGTTATGTGTATGTATAAGACTTTATCTGTGTATATGTTCAATTGTAATTTAATAAATATTCTGTTTTACTTTGTTTAATGATGTTTTATTTATTTCCATTCTCTGATCATATGCCGGAGAGAGAAAGACGGACGGAGAGAGAGAACTGAAGGCAGGAGAAAGCTTTCAACATGGCGGTTGACATGAAAAGAAAGATGGCGGCAAAACATTAAAAAATATACAAAACGAAAAAGAAATAGGTGAATATAAAATGAAATGCTAATCAATGTGTTCCTCCTCTTACTCCTCCTGTCACGATTGTGAGGCATTGGAATCCTAACTGAAATTGAATTTATAGTCACGCCTGCTGAACCGGAAACGGGAGATCTTATGAAATTGTACGAAGGTACCATCTCCATGGAAACTAGTCTTGTACTGACGGTTAAAAAAAATTGCGAAAAGTGAAAAGGAAATTTAAACGTGATCTGTAAAATATTGGTGTAGATATTTCGGATAGCAAAAGTTCTTAGTTTTGCTTTGTTTCTTTTTTTTATTTTCTTTTTAATGAATACTAACGATATGTGACCCCATCAAGGGGTAGCCTTAACAGGGTCAGGAGCGGCATTTCCACATTTCCTTTGAAATCACATTCACGGCTTTAAGAAGAGAAGGATTCAGCAGGATACAGAACTAAAGGCGGCTGGCACTACTACTACTACTACTACTACTACTACTATAGAAGTTGGAGTAGTAGTAATCATTACGTACAAAAGAGGTTCGATCTCTGTTCTTAACTACATAGACACTTGAAACAATAATCATGTATGTGCGTGCGTGCGTGCGTGCGTGTGCGTGCGTCTGTGTGTGTGTGTGTGAGTAAATGTGCACACTCACATACAATAAAAAAGAGCCAGAAAATGTGATAATATTGACTCTGGGTCACAATAACCGACTGTGTTGCTAACTGCATAACCGGTACACCAAAGTGACATCCTAATATTCTCTGTTGTCATTAGAATACTAAGCTCTAGTATTTAAGATTACACCATTGATAAAACTAGAGCGTCACCTTCATATAGCAACCACGTCACCATGGATGTTCTTGAGGGCTAAACACTTTTTTCTGGGGGCACTTCATGACACCACGATGCCAAATCTTGGCGATTCTAAAGAGAAGTCGCTACTAGTCGCTTTCAAAATCTGCCTCTGCGGAATTTTCTCCCCAGAAGAAATACCGCTAAGCATTTTGTCCACCATAATAGCAATTTTGCGAGATCGCTGCTTTAATTTGAGCGACACCAGATAATGATTCGGCCTCGCTGATATCGAAGTTGCATATCTTTTCACATACAGGTCAAATGGAACTGATGAAATAGCGAATAGGTTAGAAAAATAATTCTAATCTCCGTATGAGAATGATGGGTTTCCTTATGTTACCTGGGTAACTATATGAAATATTTTATAGCTGAATTTCGCAATTATTGTTTCATTTTCAGAAACGTTTCTTGCAGTGAGTTTCATTTCCACCATTGCTAGAACCATATTCCGTTATTCTATTAAAATAACGAAATTTGGAAAACCTTATTTTAAATCAATTAGTTCTTGGGACCCTCGAGGGTATTCATTTGAACTCTGTCATCGAACGTGTCACACTTCACTTGGCACACATTACAACGTTCTCACCTTTTAACGCCTATAAACATGTCAATAAATTAGCTAAACCCCGTGTCTTCTCCATTAGAATAACATAGATCCGACGAGGAAATTACAGAAAATTCTTTCTATGAATCCCTTGGCATCCTCTAATAGTTTTCAAATAGGTTGCTATTAAATTAAATGCAAATTTAATATTCAGTTTTAAGAAGACATATTAATACGAAAATTAAAATGTGCAAACTATAAAACTAAATTCGAACGCAAATAGAAAAATAACATCTTCGTTAGATTATTAATTAAAGTGGCTTGTAATTTTGGACTGCTTTGTATGTTTTGATCACGTGACTGCAATTTAAGACAGATGGGGAATCTTCCGGGATTCA